>NW_027278584.1:0-165518 GCF_030028105.1 Mobula birostris | reverse complement strand
ACTGCAAACCTAATGGAAACACTTTAGGTTAACTTCCCACATGATTCTGAGATGTCTGAAAGTTGTTTCATTCCTGTGCACATAAAGACAAAAAAGTTGATTTCTCAGTGAATAGAATGCTTTGACATAAATGTAGTTTCCATTTCAATTGTACTCAAAAGTCCTGACTGCAAACCTACTGGAAACACCATAGGTTAACTTTCCACATGATTATGAGTAGTTTGAAAGTTGATTCATGGCTGTACACATCAACACAAAAAAGTTGTTATCTCAGTGCATGCAATGCTTAGAAAATACAAATAAAATACATTTGAATTTTACACCAAAGTCCTGACTGCAAACCTAATGGAAACACTTTAGGTTAACTTTCCACATGATTATGAGAAGATTGAAAGTTGTTTCATGGCTGTACACATCTACACAAAAAAGTTGCTATCTCAGTGCATGCAATGCTTGGACAATACAAATAGTATACATTTCAAATTTACACCAAAGCGCTTACTACAAACCTAATGGAAACACTTTAGGTTAACTTCCCACATGATTCTGAGATGTCTGAAAGTTGTTTCATACCTGTGCACATAAAGACAAAAAAGTTGATTTCTCAGTGAATAGAATGCTTTGACATAAAAGTAGTTTCCATTTCAATTGTACTCAAAAGTCCTGACTGCAAACCTAATGGAAACACCATAGGTTAACTTTCCACATGATTATGAGAAGTTTGAAAGTTGTTTCATGGCTGTACACATCAACACAAAAAAGTTGTTATCTCAGCGCATGCAATGCTTAGACAATAAAAATAGCATACATTTCAATTTTACACCAAAGCACTTACTGCAAACCTAATGGAAACACTTTAGGTTAACTTCCCACATGATTCTGAGATGTCTGAAAGTTGTTTCATACCTGTGCACATAAAGACAAAAAAGTTGATTTCTCAGTGAATAGAATGCTTTGACATAAATGTAGTTTCCATTTCAATTCTACTCAAAAGTCCTGACTGCAAACTGAATGGAAACACCTTAGGTTAAGTTTCCACATGATTATAAGTAGTTTGAAAGTTGTTTCTTTGCTGTACACATCAACACAAAAAAATTGTTATCTCAGTGCATGCACTGCTTAGACCTTACAAATAGTTTACAATTCAATTTTACACCAAAGCACTTACGGCTAACCTACTGGAAACACTTTAGGCTAACTTCCCACATGATTCTGAGATGTCTGAAAGTTGTTTCATACCTGTGCACATAAAGACAAAAAAGTTGATTTCTCAGTGAATAGAATGCTTTGACATAAATGTAGTTTCCATTTCAATTGTACTCAAAAGTCCTGACTGCAAACCTACTGGAAACACCATAGGTTAACTTTCCACATGATTATGAGAAGTTTGAAAGTTGTTTCATGGCTGTACACATCTACACAAAAAAGTTGTTATCTCAGTGCATGCAATGCTTAGAAAATACAAATAAAATACATTTGAATTTTACACCAAAGCACTTACTGCAAACCTAATGGAAACACTTTAGGTTAACTTCCCACATGATTCTGAGATGTCTGAAATTTGTTTCATTCCTGTGCACATAAAGACAAAAAAGTTGATTTCTCAGTGAATAGAATGCTTTGACATAAATGTAGTTTCCATTTCAATTGTACTCAAAAGTCCTGACTGCAAACTGAATGGAAACACCTTAGGTTAAGTTTCCACATGATTATCAGTAGTTTGAAAGTTGTTTCTTGGCTGTACACATCAACACAAAAAAATTGTTATCTCAGTGCATGCACTGCTTAGACCTTACAAATAGTTTACATTTCAATTTTACACCAACACACTTACGGATAACCTACTGGAAACACTTTAGGCTAACTTCCCACATGATTCTGAGATGTCTGAAAGTTGTTTCATACCTGTGGACATAAAGACAAAAAAGTTGATTTCTCAGTGAATAGAATGCTTTGACATAAATGTAGTTTCCATTTCAATTGTACTCAAAAGTCCTGACTGCAAACCTACTGGAAACACCATAGGTTAACTTTCCACATGATTATGAGTAGTTTGAAAGTTGTTTCATGGCTGTACACATCAACACAAAAAAGTTGCTATCTCAGTGCATGCAATGCTTAGACAATACCAGTAGTATACATTTCAATTTTACACGAAAGCACTTACTACAAACCTAATGGAAACACTGTAGGTTAACTTCCCACATAATTCTGAGATGTCTGAAAGTTGTTTCATACCTGTGCACATAAAGACAAAAAAGTTGATTTCTCAGTGAATAGAATGCTTTGACATAAAAGTAGTTTCCATTTCAATTGTACTCAAAAGTCCTGACTGCAAACCTAATGGAAACACCATAGGTTAACTTTCCACATGATTATAAGTAGTTTGAAAGTTGTTTCTTTGCTGTACACATCAACACAAAAAAATTGTTATCTCAGTGCATGCACTGCTTTGACCTTACAAATAGTTTGCAATTCAATTTTACACCAAAGCACTTACGGCTAACCTACTGGAAACACTTTAGGCTAACTTCCCACATGATTCTGAGATGTCTGAAAGTTGTTTCATACCTGTGCACATAAAGACAAAAAAGTTGATTTCTCAGTGAATAGAATGCTTTGACATAAATGTAGTTTCCATTTCAATTGTACTCAAAAGTCCTGACTGCAAACCTACTGGAAACACCATAGGTTAACTTTCCACATGATTATGAGTAGTTTGAAAGTTGTTTCATGGCTGTACACATCAACACAAAAAAGTTGTTATCTCAGTGCATGCAATGCTTAGAAAATACAAATAAAATACATTTGAATTTTACACCAAAGCACTTACTGCAAACCTAATGGAAACACTTTAGGTTAACTTTCCACATGATTATGAGTAGTTTCAAAGTTGTTTCATGGCTGTACACATCAACACAAAAAAGTTGTTATCTCAGTGCATGCAATGCTTAGACAATGCAAATAGTATACATTTCAATTTTACACCAACGCACTTACTGCAAACCTAATGGAAACACTTTAGGTTAACTTCCCACATGATTCTGAGATGTCTGAAAGTTGTTTCATTCCTGTGCATATAAAGACAAAAAAGTTGATTTCTCAGTGAATAGAATGCTTTGACATAAATGTAGTTTCCATTTCAATTGTACTCAAAAGTCCTGACTGCAAACTGAATGGAAACACCTTAGGTTAAGTTTCCACATGATTATCAGTAGTTTGAAAGTTGTTTCTTGGCTGTACACATCAACACAAAAAAATTGTTATCTCAGTGCATGCACTGCTTAGACCTTACAAATAGTTTACAATTCAATTTTACACCAAAGCACTTACGGATAACCTACTGGAAACACTTTAGGCTAACTTCCCACATGATTCTGAGATGTCTGAAAGTTGTTTCATACCTGTGGACATAAAGACAAAAAAGTTGATTTCTCAGTGAATAGAATGCTTTGACATAAATGTAGTTTCCATTTCAATTGTACTCAAAAGTCCTGACTGCAAACCTAATGGAAACACCATTGGTTAACTTTCCACATGATTATGTGAAGTTTGAAAGTTGTTTCATTCCTGTGCACATAAAGACAAAAAAGTTGATTTCTCAGTGAATAGAATGCTTTGACATAAAAGTAGTTTCCATTTCAATTGTACTCAAAAGATCTGACTGCAAACCTAATGGTAACACTTTAGATTAACTTTCCACATGATTATGAGTAGTTTGAAAGTTGTTTCATGGTTGTACACATCTACACAAAAAAGTTGCTATCTCAGTGCATGCAATGCTTAGACTATACAAGTAGTATACATTTCAATTTTACACCAAAGCACTTACTACAAACCTAATGGAAACACTTTAGGTTAACTTCCCACATGATTCTGAGATGTCTGAAAGTTGTTTCATTCCTGTGCACATAAAGACAAAAAAGTTGATTTCTCAGTGAATAGAATGCTTTGACATAAATGTAGTTTCCATTTCAATTGTACTCAAAAGATCTGACTGCAAACCTAATGGTAACACTTTAGATTAACTTTCCACATGATTATGAGTAGTTTGAAAGTTGTTTCATGGTTGTACACATCTACACAAAAAAGTTGCTATCTCAGTGCATGCAATGCTTAGACTATACAAGTAGTATACATTTCAATTTTACACCAAAGCACTTACTACAAACCTAATGGAAACACTGTAGGTTAACTTCCCACATGATTCTGAGATGTCTGAAAGTTGTTTCATACCTGTGCACATAAAGACAAAAAAGTTGATTTCTCAGTGAACAGAATGCTTTGACATAAATGTAGTTTCCATTTCAATTGTACTCAAAAGTCCTGACTTCAAACCTACTGGAAACACCATAGGTTAACTTTCCACATGATTATGAGAAGTTTGAAAGTTGTTTCATGGCTGTACACATCTACACAAAAAAGTTGTTATCTCAGTGCATGCAATGCTTAGAAAATACAAATAAAATACATTTGAATTTTACACCAAATACTTACTGCAAACCTAATGGAAACACTTTAGGTTAACTTCCCACATGATTCTGAGATGTCTGAAAGTTGTTTCATTCCTGTGCACATAAAGACAAAAAAGTTGATTTCTCAGTGAATAGAATGCTTTGACATAAATGTAGTTTCCATTTCAATTGTACTCAAAAGTCCTGACTGCAAACCTACTGGAAACACCATAGGTTAACTTTCCACATGATTATGAGTAGTTTGAAAGTTGATTCATGGCTGTACACATCAACACAAAAAAGTTGTTATCTCAGTGCATGCAATGCTTAGAAAATACAAATAAAATACATTTGAATTTTACACCAAAGTCCTGACTGCAAACCTAATGGAAACACTTTAGGTTAACTTTCCACATGATTATGAGAAGATTGAAAGTTGTTTCATGGCTGTACACATCTACACAAAAAAGTTGCTATCTCAGTGCATGCAATGCTTGGACAATACAAATAGTATACATTTCAAATTTACACCAAAGCGCTTACTACAAACCTAATGGAAACACTTTAGGTTAACTTCCCACATGATTCTGAGATGTCTGAAAGTTGTTTCATACCTGTGCACATAAAGACAAAAAAGTTGATTTCTCAGTGAATAGAATGCTTTGACATAAAAGTAGTTTCCATTTCAATTGTACTCAAAAGTCCTGACTGCAAACCTAATGGAAACACCATAGGTTAACTTTCCACATGATTATGAGAAGTTTGAAAGTTGTTTCATGGCTGTACACATCAACACAAAAAAGTTGTTATCTCAGCGCATGCAATGCTTAGACAATAAAAATAGCATACATTTCAATTTTACACCAAAGCACTTACTGCAAACCTAATGGAAACACTTTAGGTTAACTTCCCACATGATTCTGAGATGTCTGAAAGTTGTTTCATACCTGTGCACATAAAGACAAAAAAGTTGATTTCTCAGTGAATAGAATGCTTTGACATAAATGTAGTTTCCATTTCAATTCTACTCAAAAGTCCTGACTGCAAACTGAATGGAAACACCTTAGGTTAAGTTTCCACATGATTATAAGTAGTTTGAAAGTTGTTTCTTTGCTGTACACATCAACACAAAAAAATTGTTATCTCAGTGCATGCACTGCTTAGACCTTACAAATAGTTTACAATTCAATTTTACACCAAAGCACTTACGGCTAACCTACTGGAAACACTTTAGGCTAACTTCCCACATGATTCTGAGATGTCTGAAAGTTGTTTCATACCTGTGCACATAAAGACAAAAAAGTTGATTTCTCAGTGAATAGAATGCTTTGACATAAATGTAGTTTCCATTTCAATTGTACTCAAAAGTCCTGACTGCAAACCTAATGGAAACACCATAGGTTAACTTTCCACATGATTATGAGAAGTTTGAAAGTTGTTTCATGGCTGTACACATCTACACAAAAAAGTTGTTATCTCAGTGCATGCAATGCTTAGAAAATACAAATAAAATACATTTGAATTTTACACCAAAGCACTTACTGCAAACCTAATGGAAACACTTTAGGTTAACTTTCCACATGATTATGAGTAGTTTCAAAGTTGTTTCATGGCTGTACACATCAACACAAAAAAGTTGTTATCTCAGTGCATGCAATGCTTAGACAATGCAAATAGTATACATTTCAATTTTACACCAAAGCACTTACTACAAACCTAATGGAAACACTGTAGGTTAACTTCCCACATGATTCTGAGATGTCTGAAAGTTGTTTCATACCTGTGCACATAAAGACAAAAAAGTTGATTTCTCAGTGAATAGAATGCTTTGACATAAATGTAGTTTCCATTTCAATTGTACTCAAAAGTCCTGACTGCAAACCTAATGGAAACACCATAGGTTAACTTTCCACATGATTATGAGAAGTTTGAAAGTTGTTTCATGGCTGTACACATCTACACAAAAAAGTTGTTATCTCAGTGCATGCAATGCTTAGAAAATACAAATAAAATACATTTGAATTTTACACCAAAGCACTTACTGCAAACCTAATGGAAACACTTTAGGTTAACTTCCCACATGATTCTGAGATGTCTGAAAGTTGTTTCATTCCTGTGCACATAAAGACAAAAAAGTTGATTTCTCAGTGAATAGAATGCTTTGACATAAATGTAGTTTCCATTTCAATTGTACTCAAAAGTCCTGACTGCAAACTGAATGGAAACACCTTAGGTTAAGTTTCCACATGATTATCAGTAGCTTGAAAGTTGTTTCTTTGCTGTACACATCAACACAAAAAAATTGTTATCTCAGTGCATGCACTGCTTAGACCTTACAAATAGTTTACAATTCAATTTTACACCAAAGCACTTACGGATAACCTACTGGAAACACTTTAGGCTAACTTCCCACATGATTCTGAGATGTCTGAAAGTTGTTTCATACCTGTGGACATAAAGACAAAAAAGTTGATTTCTCAGTGAATAGAATGCTTTGACATAAATGTAGTTTCCATTTCAATTGTACTCAAAAGTCCTGACTGCAAACCTAATGGAAACACCATTGGTTAACTTTCCACATGATTATGTGAAGTTTGAAAGTTGTTTCATTCCTGTGCACATAAAGACAAAAAAGTTGATTTCTCAGTGAATAGAATGCTTTGACATAAAAGTAGTTTCCATTTCAATTGTACTCAAAAGATCTGACTGCAAACCTAATGGTAACACTTTAGATTAACTTTCCACATGATTATGAGTAGTTTGAAAGTTGTTTCATGGTTGTACACATCTACACAAAAAAGTTGCTATCTCAGTGCATGCAATGCTTAGACTATACAAGTAGTATACATTTCAATTTTACACCAAAGCACTTACTACAAACCTAATGGAAACACTGTAGGTTAACTTCCCACATGATTCTGAGATGTCTGAAAGTTGTTTCATACCTGTGCACATAAAGACAAAAAAGTTGATTTCTCAGTGAACAGAATGCTTTGACATAAATGTAGTTTCCATTTCAATTGTACTCAAAAGTCCTGACTTCAAACCTACTGGAAACACCATAGGTTAACTTTCCACATGATTATGAGAAGTTTGAAAGTTGTTTCATGGCTGTACACATCTACACAAAAAAGTTGTTATCTCAGTGCATGCAATGCTTAGAAAATACAAATAAAATACATTTGAATTTTACACCAAATACTTACTGCAAACCTAATGGAAACACTTTAGGTTAACTTCCCACATGATTCTGAGATGTCTGAAAGTTGTTTCATTCCTGTGCACATAAAGACAAAAAAGTTGATTTCTCAGTGAATAGAATGCTTTGACATAAATGTAGTTTCCATTTCAATTGTACTCAAAAGATCTGACTGCAAACCTAATGGTAACACTTTAGATTAACTTTCCACATGATTATGAGTAGTTTGAAAGTTGTTTCATGGTTGTACACATCTACACAAAAAAGTTGCTATCTCAGTGCATGCAATGCTTAGACTATACAAGTAGTATACATTTCAATTTTACACCAAAGCACTTACTACAAACCTAATGGAAACACTGTAGGTTAACTTCCCACATGATTCTGAGATGTCTGAAAGTTGTTTCATACCTGTGCACATAAAGACAAAAAAGTTGATTTCTCAGTGAACAGAATGCTTTGACATAAATGTAGTTTCCATTTCAATTGTACTCAAAAGTCCTGACTTCAAACCTACTGGAAACACCATAGGTTAACTTTCCACATGATTATGAAAAGTTTGAAAGTTGTTTCATGGCTGTACACATCTACACAAAAAAGTTGTTATCTCAGTGCATGCAATGCTTAGAAAATACAAATAAAATACATTTGAATTTTACACCAAATACTTACTGCAAACCTAATGGAAACACTTTAGGTTAACTTCCCACATGATTCTGAGATGTCTGAAAGTTGTTTCATTCCTGTGCACATAAAGACAAAAAAGTTGATTTCTCAGTGAATAGAATGCTTTGACATAAATGTAGTTTCCATTTCAATTGTACTCAAAAGTCCTGACTGCAAACCTACTGGAAACACCATAGGTTAACTTTCCACATGATTATGAGTAGTTTGAAAGTTGATTCATGGCTGTACACATCAACACAAAAAAGTTGTTATCTCAGTGCATGCAATGCTTAGAAAATACAAATAAAATACATTTGAATTTTACACCAAAGTCCTGACTGCAAACCTAATGGAAACACTTTAGGTTAACTTTCCACATGATTATGAGTAGTTTCAAAGTTGTTTCATGGCTGTACACATCAACACAAAAAAGTTGTTATCTCAGTGCATGCAATGCTTAGACAATGCAAATAGTATACATTTCAATTTTACACCAAAGCACTTACTACAAACCTAATGGAAACACTGTGGGTTAACTTCCCACATGATTCTGAGATGTCTGAAAGTTGTTTCATACCTGTGCACATAAAGACAAAAAAGTTGATTTCTCAGTGAATAGAATGCTTTGACATAAATGTAGTTTCCATTTCAATTGTACTCAAAAGTTCTGACTGCAAACCTAATGGAAACACCATAGGTTAACTTTCCACATGATTATGAGAAGTTTGAAAGTTGTTTCATGGCTGTACACATCTACACAAAAAAGTTGTTATCTCAGTGCATGCAATGCTTAGAAAATACAAATAAAATACATTTGAATTTTACACCAAATCACTTACTGCAAACCTAATGGAAACACTTTAGGTTAACTTCCCACATGATTCTGAGATGTCTGAAAGTTGTTTCATTCCTGTGCACATAAAGACAAAAAAGTTGATTTCTCAGTGAATAGAATGCTTTGACATAAATGTAGTTTCCATTTCAATTGTACTCAAAAGTCCTGACTGCAAACTGAATGGAAACACCTTAGGTTAAGTTTCCACATGATTATCAGTAGCTTGAAAGTTGTTTCTTTGCTGTACACATCAACACAAAAAAATTGTTATCTCAGTGCATGCACTGCTTAGACCTTACAAATAGTTTACAATTCAATTTTACACCAAAGCACTTACGGATAACCTACTGGAAACACTTTAGGGTAACTTCCCACATGATTCTGAGATGTCTGAAAGTTGTTTCATACCTGTGGACATAAAGACAAAAAAGTTGATTTCTCAGTGAATAGAATGCTTTGACATAAATGTAGTTTCCATTTCAATTGTACTCAAAAGTCCTGACTGCAAACCTAATGGAAACACCATTGGTTAACTTTCCACATGATTATGTGAAGTTTGAAAGTTGTTTCATTCCTGTGCACATAAAGACAAAAAAGTTGATTTCTCAGTGAATAGAATGCTTTGACATAAAAGTAGTTTCCATTTCAATTGTACTCAAAAGATCTGACTGCAAACCTAATGGTAACACTTTAGATTAACTTTCCACATGATTATGAGTAGTTTGAAAGTTGTTTCATGGTTGTACACATCTACACAAAAAAGTTGCTATCTCAGTGCATGCAATGCTTAGACTATACAAGTAGTATACATTTCAATTTTACACCAAAGCACTTACTACAAACCTAATGGAAACACTGTAGGTTAACTTCCCACATGATTCTGAGATGTCTGAAAGTTGTTTCATACCTGTGCACATAAAGACAAAAAAGTTGATTTCTCAGTGAACAGAATGCTTTGACATAAATGTAGTTTCCATTTCAATTGTACTCAAAAGTCCTGACTTCAAACCTACTGGAAACACCATAGGTTAACTTTCCACATGATTATGAGAAGTTTGAAAGTTGTTTCATGGCTGTACACATCTACACAAAAAAGTTGTTATCTCAGTGCATGCAATGCTTAGAAAATACAAATAAAATACATTTGAATTTTACACCAAATACTTACTGCAAACCTAATGGAAACACTTTAGGTTAACTTCCCACATGATTCTGAGATGTCTGAAAGTTGTTTCATTCCTGTGCACATAAAGACAAAAAAGTTGATTTCTCAGTGAATAGAATGCTTTGACATAAATGTAGTTTCCATTTCAATTGTACTCAAAAGATCTGACTGCAAACCTAATGGTAACACTTTAGATTAACTTTCCACATGATTATGAGTAGTTTGAAAGTTGTTTCATGGTTGTACACATCTACACAAAAAAGTTGCTATCTCAGTGCATGCAATGCTTAGACTATACAAGTAGTATACATTTCAATTTTACACCAAAGCACTTACTACAAACCTAATGGAAACACTGTAGGTTAACTTCCCACATGATTCTGAGATGTCTGAAAGTTGTTTCATACCTGTGCACATAAAGACAAAAAAGTTGATTTCTCAGTGAACAGAATGCTTTGACATAAATGTAGTTTCCATTTCAATTGTACTCAAAAGTCCTGACTTCAAACCTACTGGAAACACCATAGGTTAACTTTCCACATGATTATGAAAAGTTTGAAAGTTGTTTCATGGCTGTACACATCTACACAAAAAAGTTGTTATCTCAGTGCATGCAATGCTTAGAAAATACAAATAAAATACATTTGAATTTTACACCAAATACTTACTGCAAACCTAATGGAAACACTTTAGGTTAACTTCCCACATGATTCTGAGATGTCTGAAAGTTGTTTCATTCCTGTGCACATAAAGACAAAAAAGTTGATTTCTCAGTGAATAGAATGCTTTGACATAAATGTAGTTTCCATTTCAATTGTACTCAAAAGTCCTGACTGCAAACCTACTGGAAACACCATAGGTTAACTTTCCACATGATTATGAGTAGTTTGAAAGTTGATTCATGGCTGTACACATCAACACAAAAAAGTTGTTATCTCAGTGCATGCAATGCTTAGAAAATACAAATAAAATACATTTGAATTTTACACCAAAGTCCTGACTGCAAACCTAATGGAAACACTTTAGGTTAACTTTCCACATGATTATGAGTAGTTTCAAAGTTGTTTCATGGCTGTACACATCAACACAAAAAAGTTGTTATCTCAGTGCATGCAATGCTTAGACAATGCAAATAGTATACATTTCAATTTTACACCAAAGCACTTACTACAAACCTAATGGAAACACTGTGGGTTAACTTCCCACATGATTCTGAGATGTCTGAAAGTTGTTTCATACCTGTGCACATAAAGACAAAAAAGTTGATTTCTCAGTGAATAGAATGCTTTGACATAAATGTAGTTTCCATTTCAATTGTACTCAAAAGTTCTGACTGCAAACCTAATGGAAACACCATAGGTTAACTTTCCACATGATTATGAGAAGTTTGAAAGTTGTTTCATGGCTGTACACATCTACACAAAAAAGTTGTTATCTCAGTGCATGCAATGCTTAGAAAATACAAATAAAATACATTTGAATTTTACACCAAATCACTTACTGCAAACCTAATGGAAACACTTTAGGTTAACTTCCCACATGATTCTGAGATGTCTGAAAGTTGTTTCATTCCTGTGCACATAAAGACAAAAAAAGTTGATTTCTCAGTGAATAGAATGCTTTGACATAAATGTAGTTTCCATTTCAATTGTACTCAAAAGTCCTGACTGCAAACTGAATGGAAACACCTTAGGGTAAGTTTCCACATGATTATCAGTAGTTTGAAAGTTGTTTCTTGGCTGTACACATCAACACAAAAAAATTGTTATCTCAGTGCATGCACTGCTTAGACCTTACAAATAGTTTACAATTCAATTTTACACCAACGCACTTACGGATAACCTACTGGAAACACTTTAGGCTAACTTCCCACATGATTCTGAGATGTCTGAAAGTTGTTTCATACCTGTGGACATAAAGACAAAAAAGTTGATTTCTCAGTGAATAGAATGCTTTGACATAAATGTAGTTTCCATTTCAATTGTACTCAAAAGTCCTGACTGCAAACCTACTGGAAACACCATAGGTTAACTTTCCACATGATTATGAGTAGTTTGAAAGTTGTTTCATGGCTGTACACATCAACACAAAAAAGTTGCTATCTCAGTGCATGCAATGCTTAGACAATACCAGTAGTATACATTTCAATTTTACACGAAAGCACTTACTACAAACCTAATGGAAACACTGTAGGTTAACTTCCCACATGATTCTGAGATGTCTGAATGTTGTTTCATACCTGTGCACATAAAGACAAAAAAGTTGATTTCTCAGTGAATAGAATGCTTTGACATAAATGTAGTTTCCATTTCAATTGTACTCAAAAGTCCTGACTGCAAACCTAATGGAAACACCATAGGTTAACTTTCCACATGATTACGAGAAGTTTGAAAGTTGTTTCATGGCTGTACACATCAACACAAAAAAGTTGTTATCTCAGTGCATGCAATGCTTATACAATACAAATAGTATACATTTCAGTTTTTCACCAAAGCACTTACTACAAACCTAATGGAATCACCTTAGGTTAACTTCCCACATAATTCTGAGATGTCTGAAACTTGTTTCATTCCTGTACACATAAAGACAAAAAAGTTGATTTCTCAGTGAATAGAATGCTTTGACATAAATGTAGTTTCCATTTCAATTGTACTCAAAAGTCCTGACTGCAAACCTAATGGAAACACTTTAGGTTAACTTTCCACATGATTATGAGTAGTTTGAAAGTTGTTTCATGGCTGTACACATCTACACAAAAAAGTTGCTATCTCAGTGCATGCAATGCTTGGACAATACAAATAGTATACATTTCAAATTTACACCAAAGCTCTTACTACAAACCTAATGGAAACACTTTAGGTTAACTTCCCACATGATTCTGAGATGTCTGAAAGTTGTTTCATACCTGTGCACATAAAGACAAAAAAGTTGATTTCTCAGTGAATAGAATGCTTTGACATAAAAGTAGTTTCCATTTCAATTGTACTCAAAAGTCCTGACTGCAAACCTAATGGAAACACCATAGGTTAACTTTCCACATGATTATAAGTAGTTTGAAAGTTGTTTCTTTGCTGTACACATCAACACAAAAAAATTGTTATCTCAGTGCATGCACTGCTTAGACCTTACAAATAGTTTACAATTCAATTTTACACCAAAGCACTTACTACAAACCTAATGGAAACACTGTAGGTTAACTTCCCACATGATTCTGAGATGTCTGAAAGTTGTTTCATACCTGTGCACATAAAGACAAAAAAGTTGATTTCTCAGTGAACAGAATGCTTTGACATAAATGTAGTTTCCATTTCAATTGTACTCAAAAGTCCTGACTTCAAACCTACTGGAAACACCATAGGTTAACTTTCCACATGATTATGAGAAGTTTGAAAGTTGTTTCATGGCTGTACACATCTACACAAAAAAGTTGTTATCTCAGTGCATGCAATGCTTAGAAAATACAAATAAAATACATTTGAATTTTACACCAAATACTTACTGCAAACCTAATGGAAACACTTTAGGTTAACTGCCCACATGATTCTGAGATGTCTGAAAGTTGTTTCATTCCTGTGCACATAAAGACAAAAAAGTTGATTTCTCAGTGAATAGAATGCTTTAACATAAATGTAGTTTCCATTTCAATTGTACTCAAAAGATCTGACTGCAAACCTAATGGTAACACTTTAGATTAACTTTCCACATGATTATGAGTAGTTTGAAAGTTGTTTCATGGTTGTACACATCTACACAAAAAAGTTGCTATCTCAGTGCATGCAATGCTTAGACTATACAAGTAGTATACATTTCAATTTTACACCAAAGCACTTACTACAAACCTAATGGAAACACTGTAGGTTAACTTCCCACATGATTCTGAGATGTCTGAAAGTTGTTTCATACCTGTGCACATAAAGACAAAAAAGTTGATTTCTCAGTGAACAGAATGCTTTGACATAAATGTAGTTTCCATTTCAATTGTACTCAAAAGTCCTGACTTCAAACCTACTGGAAACACCATAGGTTAACTTTCCACATGATTATGAGAAGTTTGAAAGTTGTTTCATGGCTGTACACATCTACACAAAAAAGTTGTTATCTCAGTGCATGCAATGCTTAGAAAATACAAATAAAATACATTTGAATTTTACACCAAATACTTACTGCAAACCTAATGGAAACACTTTAGGTTAACTTCCCACATGATTCTGAGATGTCTGAAAGTTGTTTCATTCCTGTGCACATAAAGACAAAAAAGTTGATTTCTCAGTGAATAGAATGCTTTGACATAAATGTAGTTTCCATTTCAATTGTACTCAAAAGTCCTGACTGCAAACCTACTGGAAACACCATAGGTTAACTTTCCACATGATTATGAGTAGTTTGAAAGTTGATTCATGGCTGTACACATCAACACAAAAAAGTTGTTATCTCAGTGCATGCAATGCTTAGAAAATACAAATAAAATACATTTGAATTTTACACCAAAGTCCTGACTGCAAACCTAATGGAAACACTTTAGGTTAACTTTCCACATGATTATGAGAAGTTTGAAAGTTGTTTCATGGCTGTACACATCTACACAAAAAAGTTGCTATCTCAGTGCATGCAATGCTTGGACAATACAAATAGTATACATTTCAAATTTACACCAAAGCGCTTACTACAAACCTAATGGAAACACTTTAGGTTAACTTCCCACATGATTCTGAGATGTCTGAAAGTTGTTTCATACCTGTGCACATAAAGACAAAAAAGTTGATTTCTCAGTGAATAGAATGCTTTGACATAAATGTAGTTTCCATTTCAATTCTACTCAAAAGTCCTGACTGCAAACTGAATGGAAACACCTTAGGTTAAGTTTCCACATGATTATAAGTAGTTTGAAAGTTGTTTCTTTGCTGTACACATCAACACAAAAAAATTGTTATCTCAGTGCATGCACTGCTTAGACCTTACAAATAGTTTACAATTCAATTTTACACCAAAGCACTTACGGCTAACCTACTGGAAACACTTTAGGCTAACTTCCCACATGATTCTGAGATGTCTGAAAGTTGTTTCATACCTGTGCACATAAAGACAAAAAAGTTGATTTCTCAGTGAATAGAATGCTTTGACATAAATGTAGTTTCCATTTCAATTGTACTCAAAAGATCTGACTGCAAACCTAATGGTAACACTTTAGATTAACTTTCCACATGATTATGAGTAGTTTGAAAGTTGTTTCATGGTTGTACACATCTACACAAAAAAGTTGCTATCTCAGTGCATGCAATGCTTAGACTATACAAGTAGTATACATTTCAATTTTACACCAAAGCACTTACTACAAACCTAATGGAAACACTGTAGGTTAACTTCCCACATGATTCTGAGATGTCTGAAAGTTGTTTCATACCTGTGCACATAAAGACAAAAAAGTTGATTTCTCAGTGAACAGAATGCTTTGACATAAATGTAGTTTCCATTTCAATTGTACTCAAAAGTCCTGACTTCAAACCTACTGGAAACACCATAGGTTAACTTTCCACATGATTATGAGAAGTTTGAAAGTTGTTTCATGGCTGTACACATCTACACAAAAAAGTTGTTATCTCAGTGCATGCAATGCTTAGAAAATACAAATAAAATACATTTGAATTTTACACCAAATACTTACTGCAAACCTAATGGAAACACTTTAGGTTAACTTCCCACATGATTCTGATATGTCTGAAAGTTGTTTCATTCCTGTGCACATAAAAACAAAAAAGTTGATTTCTCAGTGAATAGAATGCTTTGACATAAATGTAGTTTCCATTTCAATTGTACTCAAAAGTCCTGACTGCAAACCTACTGGAAACACCATAGGTTAACTTTCCACATGATTATGAGTAGTTTGAAAGTTGATTCATGGCTGTACACATCAACACAAAAAAGTTGTTATCTCAGTGCATGCAATGCTTAGAAAATACAAATAAAATACATTTGAATTTTACACCAAAGTCCTGACTGCAAACCTAATGGAAACACTTTAGGTTAACTTTCCACATGATTATGAGTAGTTTCAAAGTTGTTTCATGGCTGTACACATCAACACAAAAAAGTTGTTATCTCAGTGCATGCAATGCTTAGACAATGCAAATAGTATACATTTCAATTTTACACCAAAGCACTTACTACAAACCTAATGGAAACACTGTAGGTTAACTTCCCACATGATTCTGAGATGTCTGAAAGTTGTTTCATACCTGTGCACATAAAGACAAAAAAGTTGATTTCTCAGTGAATAGAATGCTTTGACATAAATGTAGTTTCCATTTCAATTGTACTCAAAAGTCCTGACTGCAAACCTAATGGAAACACCATAGGTTAACTTTCCACATGATTATGAGAAGTTTGAAAGTTGTTTCATGGCTGTACACATCTACACAAAAAAGTTGTTATCTCAGTGCATGCAATGCTTAGAAAATACAAATAAAATACATTTGAATTTTACACCAAATCACTTACTGCAAACCTAATGGAAACACTTTAGGTTAACTTCCCACATGATTCTGAGATGTCTGAAAGTTGTTTCATTCCTGTGCACATAAAGACAAAAAAGTTGATTTCTCAGTGAATAGAATGCTTTGACATAAATGTAGTTTCCATTTCAATTGTACTCAAAAGTCCTGACTGCAAACTGAATGGAAACACCTTAGGGTAAGTTTCCACATGATTATCAGTAGTTTGAAAGTTGTTTCTTGGCTGTACACATCAACACAAAAAAATTGTTATCTCAGTGCATGCACTGCTTAGACCTTACAAATAGTTTACAATTCAATTTTACACCAACGCACTTACGGATAACCTACTGGAAACACTTTAGGCTAACTTCCCACATGATTCTGAGATGTCTGAAAGTTGTTTCATACCTGTGGACATAAAGACAAAAAAGTTGATTTCTCAGCGAATAGAATGCTTTGACATAAATGTAGTTTCCATTTCAATTGTACTCAAAAGTCCTGACTGCAAACCTACTGGAAACACCATAGGTTAACTTTCCACATGATTATGAGTAGTTTGAAAGTTGTTTCATGGCTGTACACATCAACACAAAAAAGTTGCTATCTCAGTGCATGCAATGCTTAGACAATACCAGTAGTATACATTTCAATTTTACACGAAAGCACTTACTACAAACCTAATGGAAACACTGTAGGTTAACTTCCCACATGATTCTGAGATGTCTGAAAGTTGTTTCATACCTGTGCACATAAAGACAAAAAAGTTGATTTCTCAGTGAATAGAATGCTTTGACATAAATGTAGTTTCCATTTCAATTGTACTCAAAAGTCCTGACTGCAAACCTAATGGAAACACCATAGGTTAACTTTCCACATGATTACGAGAAGTTTGAAAGTTGTTTCATGGCTGTACACATCAACACAAAAAAGTTGTTATCTCAGTGCATGCAATGCTTAGACAATACAAATAGTATACATTTCAGTTTTTCACCAAAGCACTTACTACAAACCTAATGGAATCACCTTAGGTTAACTTCCCACATGATTCTGAGATGTCTGAAAGTTGTTTCATACCTGTGCACATAAAGACAAAAAAGTTGATTTCTCAGTGAATAGAATGCTTTGACATAAATGTAGTTTCCATTTCAATTGTACTCAAAAGTCCTGACTGCAAACCTAATGGAAACACCATAGGTTAACTTTCCACATGATTATAAGTAGTTTGAAAGTTGTTTCTTTGCTGTACACATCAACACAAAAAAATTGTTATCTCAGTGCATGCACTGCTTAGACCTTACAAATAGTTTACAATTCAATTTTACACCAAAGCACTTACTACAAACCTAATGGAAACACTGTAGGTTAACTTCCCACATGATTCTGAGATGTCTGAAAGTTGTTTCATACCTGTGCACATAAAGACAAAAAAGTTGATTTCTCAGTGAACAGAATGCTTTGACATAAATGTAGTTTCCATTTCAATTGTACTCAAAAGTCCTGACTTCAAACCTACTGGAAACACCATAGGTTAACTTTCCACATGATTATGAGAAGTTTGAAAGTTGTTTCATGGCTGTACACATCTACACAAAAAAGTTGTTATCTCAGTGCATGCAATGCTTAGAAAATACAAATAAAATACATTTGAATTTTACACCAAATACTTACTGCAAACCTAATGGAAACACTTTAGGTTAACTTCCCACATGATTCTGAGATGTCTGAAAGTTGTTTCATTCCTGTGCACATAAAGACAAAAAAGTTGATTTCTCAGTGAATAGAATGCTTTGACATAAATGTAGTTTCCATTTCAATTGTACTCAAAAGATCTGACTGCAAACCTCATGGTAACACTTTAGATTAACTTTCCACATGATTATGAGTAGTTTGAAAGTTGTTTCATGGTTGTACACATCTACACAAAAAAGTTGCTATCTCAGTGCATGCAATGCTTAGACTATACAAGTAGTATACATTTCAATTTTACACCAAAGCACTTACTACAAACCTAATGGAAACACTGTAGGTTAACTTCCCACATGATTCTGAGATGTCTGAAAGTTGTTTCATACCTGTGCACATAAAGACAAAAAAGTTGATTTCTCAGTGAACAGAATGCTTTGACATAAATGTAGTTTCCATTTCAATTGTACTCAAAAGTCCTGACTTCAAACCTACTGGAAACACCATAGGTTAACTTTCCACATGATTATGAGAAGTTTGAAAGTTGTTTCATGGCTGTACACATCTACACAAAAAAGTTGTTATCTCAGTGCATGCAATGCTTAGAAAATACAAATAAAATACATTTGAATTTTACACCAAATACTTACTGCAAACCTAATGGAAACACTTTAGGTTAACTTCCCACATGATTCTGAGATGTCTGAAAGTTGTTTCATTCCTGTGCACATAAAGACAAAAAAGTTGATTTCTCAGTGAATAGAATGCTTTGACATAAATGTAGTTTCCATTTCAATTGTACTCAAAAGTCCTGACTGCAAACCTACTGGAAACACCATAGGTTAACTTTCCACATGATTATGAGTAGTTTGAAAGTTGATTCATGGCTGTACACATCAACACAAAAAAGTTGTTATCTCAGTGCATGCAATGCTTAGAAAATACAAATAAAATACATTTGAATTTTACACCAAAGTCCTGACTGCAAACCTAATGGAAACACTTTAGGTTAACTTTCCACATGATTATGAGAAGTTTGAAAGTTCTTTCATGGCTGTACACATCTACACAAAAAAGTTGCTATCTCAGTGCATGCAATGCTTGGACAATACAAATAGTATACATTTCAAATTTACACCAAAGCGCTTACTACAAACCTAATGGAAACACTTTAGGTTAACTTCCCACATGATTCTGAGATGTCTGAAAGTTGTTTCATACCTGTGCACATAAAGACAAAAAAGTTGATTTCTCAGTGAATAGAATGCTTTGACATAAATGTAGTTTCCATTTCAATTCTACTCAAAAGTCCTGACTGCAAACTGAATGGAAACACCTTAGGTTAAGTTTCCACATGATTATAAGTAGTTTGAAAGTTGTTTCTTTGCTGTACACATCAACACAAAAAAATTGTTATCTCAGTGCATGCACTGCTTAGACCTTACAAATAGTTTACAATTCAATTTTACACCAAAGCACTTACGGCTAACCTACTGGAAACACTTTAGGCTAACTTCCCACATGATTCTGAGATGTCTGAAAGTTGTTTCATACCTGTGCACATAAAGACAAAAAAGTTGATTTCTCAGTGAATAGAATGCATTGACATAAATGTAGTTTCCATTTCAATTGTACTCAAAAGTCCTGACTGCAAACCTACTGGAAACACCATAGGTTAACTTTCCACATGATTATGCGCAGTTTGAAAGTTGTTTCATGGCTGTACACATCAACACAAAAAAGTTGTTATCTCAGTGCATGCAATGCTTAGAAAATACAAATAAAATACATTTGAATTTTACACCAAAGCACTTACTGCAAACCTAATGGAAACACTTTAGGTTAACTTTCCACATGATTATGAGTAGTTTCAAATTTGTTTCATGGCTGTACACATCAACACAAAAAAGTTGTTATCTCAGTGCATGCAATGCTTAGACAATGCAAATAGTATACATTTCAATTTTACACCAAAGCACTTACTACAAACCTAATGGAAACACTGTAGGTTAACTTCCCACATGATTCTGAGATGTCTGAAAGTTGTTTCATACCTGTGCACATAAAGACAAAAAAGTTGATTTCTCAGTGAATAGAATGCTTTGACATAAATGTAGTTTCCATTTCAATTGTACTCAAAAGTCCTGACTGCAAACCTAATGGAAACACCATAGGTTAACTTTCCACATGATTATGAGAAGTTTGAAAGTTGTTTCATGGCTGTACACATCTACACAAAAAAGTTGTTATCTCAGTGCATGCAATGCTTAGAAAATACAAATAAAATACATTTGAATTTTACACCAAAGCACTTACTGCAAACCTAATGGAAACACTTTAGGTTAACTTCCCACATGATTCTGAGATGTCTGAAAGTTGTTTCATTCCTGTGCACATAAAGACAAAAAAGTTGATTTCTCAGTGAATAGAATGCTTTGACATAAATGTAGTTTCCATTTCAATTGTACTCAAAAGTCCTGACTGCAAACTGAATGGAAACACCTTAGGGTAAGTTTCCACATGATTATCAGTAGTTTGAAAGTTGTTTCTTGGCTGTACACATCAACACAAAAAAATTGTTATCTCAGTGCATGCACTGCTTAGACCTTACAAATAGTTTACAATTCAATTTTACACCAACGCACTTACGGATAACCTACTGGAAACACTTTAGGCTAACTTCCCACATGATTCTGAGATGTCTGAAAGTTGTTTCATACCTGTGGACATAAAGACAAAAAAGTTGATTTCTCAGTGAATAGAATGCTTTGACATAAATGTAGTTTCCATTTCAATTGTACTCAAAAGTCCTGACTGCAAACCTACTGGAAACACCATAGGTTAACTTTCCACATGATTATGAGTAGTTTGAAAGTTGTTTCATGGCTGTACACATCAACACAAAAAAGTTGCTATCTCAGTGCATGCAATGCTTAGACAATACCAGTAGTATACATTTCAATTTTACACGAAAGCACTTCCTACAAACCTAATGGAAACACTGTAGGTTAACTGCCCACATGATTCTGAGATGTCTGAAAGTTGTTTCATACCTGTGCACATAAAGACAAAAAAGTTGATTTCTCAGTGAATAGAATGCTTTGACATAAATGTAGTTTCCATTTCAATTGTACTCAAAAGTCCTGACTGCAAACCTAATGGAAACACCATAGGTTAACTTTCCACATGATTACGAGAAGTTTGAAAGTTGTTTCATGGCTGTACACATCAACACAAAAAAGTTGTTATCTCAGTGCATGCAATGCTTAGACAATACAAATAGTATACATTTCAGCTTTTCACCAAAGCACTTACTACAAACCTAATGGAATCACCTTAGGTTAACTTCCCACATAATTCTGAGATGTCTGAAACTTGTTTCATTCCTGTACACATAAAGACAAAAAAGTTGATTTCTCAGTGAATAGAATGCTTTGACATAAATGTAGTTTCCATTTCAATTGTACTCAAAAGTCCTGACTGCAAACCTAATGGAAACACTTTAGGTTAACTTCCCACATGATTCTGAGATGTCTGAAAGTTGTTTCATACCTGTGCACATAAAGACAAAAAAGTTGATTTCTCAGTGAACAGAATGCTTTGACATAAATGTAGTTTCCATTTCAATTGTACTCAAAAGTCCTGACTGCAAACCTAATGGAAACACTTTAGGTTAACTTTCCACATGATTATGAGTAGTTTGAAAGTTGTTTCATGGCTGTACACATCTACACAAAAAAGTTGCTATCTCAGTGCATGCAATGCTTGGACAATACAAATAGTATACATTTCAAATTTACACCAAAGCTCTTACTACAAACCTAATGGAAACACTTTAGGTTAACTTCCCACATGATTCTGAGATGTCTGAAAGTTGTTTCATACCTGTGCACATAAAGACAAAAAAGTTGATTTCTCAGTGAATAGAATGCTTTGACATAAAAGTAGTTTCCATTTCAATTGTACTCAAAAGTCCTGACTGCAAACCTAATGGAAACACCATAGGTTAACTTTCCACATGATTATAAGTAGTTTGAAAGTTGTTTCTTTGCTGTACACATCAACACAAAAAAATTGTTATCTCAGTGCATGCACTGCTTAGACCTTACAAATAGATTACAATTCAATTTTACACCAAAGCACTTTCGGCTAACCTACTGGAAACACTTTAGGCTAACTTCCCACATGATTCTGAGATGTCTGAAAGTTGTTTCATACCTGTGCACATAAAGACAAAAAAGTTGATTTCTCAGTGAATAGAATGCTTTGACATAAATGTAGTTTCCATTTCAATTGTACTCAAAAGTCCTGACTGCAAACCTACTGGAAACACCATAGGTTAACTTTCCACATGATTATGAGTAGTTTGAAAGTTGTTTCATGGCTGTACACATCAACACAATAAAGTTGTTATCTCAGTGCATGCAATGCTTAGAAAATACAAATAAAATACATTTGAATTTTACACCAAAGCACTTACTGCAAACCTAATGGAAACACTTAAGGTTAACTTTCCACATGATTATGAGTAGTTTCAAAGTTGTTTCATGGCTGTACACATCAACACAAAAAAGTTGTTATCTCAGTGCATGCAATGCTTAGACAATGCAAATAGAATACATTTCAATTTTACACCAACGCACTTACTGCAAACCTAATGGAAACACTTTAGGTTAACTTCCCACATGATTCTGAGATGTCTGAAAGTTGTTTCATTCCTGTGCATATAAAGACAAAAAAGTTGATTTCTCAGTGAATAGAATGCTTTGACATAAATGTAGTTTCCATTTCAATTGTACTCAAAAGTCCTGACTGCAAACTGAATGGAAACACCTTAGGTTAAGTTTCCACATGATTATCAGTAGTTTGAAAGTTGTTTCTTGGCTGTACACATCAACACAAAAAAATTGTTATCTCAGTGCATGCACTGCTTAGACCTTACAAATAGTTTACAATTCAATTTTACACCAAAGCACTTACGGATAACCTACTGGAAACACTTTAGGCTAACTTCCCACATGATTCTGAGATGTCTGAAAGTTGTTTCATACCTGTGGACATAAAGACAAAAAAGTTGATTTCTCAGTGAATAGAATGCTTTGACATAAATGTAGTTTCCATTTCAATTGTACTCAAAAGTCCTGACTGCAAACCTACTGGAAACACCATAGGTTAACTTTCCACATGATTATGAGTAGTTTGAAAGTTGTTTCATGGCTGTACACATCAACACAAAAAAGTTGCCATCTCAGTGCATGCAATGCTTAGACAATACCAGTAGTATACATTTCAATTTTACACGAAAGCACTTACTACAAACCTAATGGAAACACTGTAGGTTAACTTCCCACATGATTCTGAGATGTCTGAAAGTTGTTTCATTCCTGTGCACATAAAGACAAAAAAGTTGATTTCTCAGTGAATAGAATGCTTTGACATAAAAGTAGTTTCCATTTCAATTGTACTCAAAAGTTCTCTCTGCAAACCTGATGGTAACACTTTAGATTAACTTTCCACATGATTATGAGTAGTTTGAAAGTTGTTTCATGGCTGTACACATCAACACAAAAAAGTTGCTATCTCAGTGCATGCAATGCTTAGACAATACCAGTAGTATACATTTCAATTTTACACGAAAGCACTTACTACAAACCTAATGGAAACACTGTAGGTTAACTTCCCACATGATTCTGAGATGTCTGAAAGTTGTTTCATACCTGTGCACATAAAGACAAAAAAGTTGATTTCTCAGTGAATACAATGCTTTGACATAAATGTAGTTTCCATTTCAATTGTACTCAAAAGTCTTGACTGCAAACCTAATGGAAACACCATAGGTTAACTTTCCACATGATTACGAGAAGTTTGGAAGTTGTTTCATGGCTGTACACATCAACACAAAAAAGTTGTTATCTCAGTGCATGCAATGCTTAGACAATACAAATAGTATACATTTCAGTTTTTCACCAAAGCACTTACTACAAACCTAATGGAATCACCTTAGGTTAACTTCCCAAATAATTCTGAGATGTCTGAAAGTTGTTTCAAACCTGTGCACATAAAGACAAAAAAGTTGATTTCTCAGTGAATAGAATGCTTTGACATAAAAGTAGTTTCCATTTCAATTGTACTCAAAAGTTCTGACTGCAAACCTAATGGTAACACTTTAGATTAACTTTCCACATGATTATGAGTAGTTTGAAAGTTGTTTCATGGCTGTACACATCTACACAAAAAAGTTGCTATCTCAGTGCATGCAATGCTTAGACAATTCAAGTAGTATACATTTCAATTTTACACCAAAGCACTTACTACAAACCTAATGGAAACACTGTAGGTTAACTTCCCACATGATTCTGAGATGTCTGAAAGTTGTTTCATACCTGTGCACATAAAGACAAGAAAGTTGATTTCTCAGTGAATAGAATGCTTTGACATAAATGTAGTTTCCATTTCAATTGTACTCAAAAGTCCTGACTGCAAACCTAATGGAAACACCATAGGTTAACTTTCCACATGATTACGAGAAGTTTGAAAGTTGTTTCATGGCTGTACACATCAACACAAAAAAGTTGTTATCTCAGTGCATGCAATGCTTAGACAATACAAATAGTATACATTTCAGTTTTTCACCAAAGCACTTACTACAAACCTAATGGAATCACCTTAGGTTAACTTCCCACATAATTCTGAGATGTCTGAAAGTTGTTTCAAACCTGTGCACATAAAGACAAAAAAGTTGATTCTCAGTGAATAGAATGCTTTGACATAAAAGTAGTTTCCATTTCAATTGTACTCAAAAGTTCTGACTGCAAACCTAATGGTAACACTTTAGATTAACTTTCCACATGATTATGAGTAGTTTGAAAGTTGTTTCATGGCTGTACACATCAACACAAAAAAGTTGCCATCTCAGTGCATGCAATGCTTAGACAATACCAGTAGTATACATTTCAATTTTACACGAAAGCACTTACTACAAACCTAATGGAAACACTGTAGGTTAACTTCCCACATGATTCTGAGATGTCTGAAAGTTGTTTCATTCCTGTGCACATAAAGACAAAAAAGTTGATTTCTCAGTGAATAGAATGCTTTGACATAAAAGTAGTTTCCATTTCAATTGTACTCAAAAGTTCTCTCTGCAAACCTGATGGTAACACTTTAGATTAACTTTCCACATGATTATGAGTAGTTTGAAAGTTGTTTCATGGCTGTACACATCAACACAAAAAAGTTGCTATCTCAGTGCATGCAATGCTTAGACAATACCAGTAGTATACATTTCAATTTTACACGAAAGCACTTACTACAAACCTAATGGAAACACTGTAGGTTAACTTCCCACATGATTCTGAGATGTCTGAAAGTTGTTTCATACCTGTGCACATAAAGACAAAAAAGTTGATTTCTCAGTGAATACAATGCTTTGACATAAATGTAGTTTCCATTTCAATTGTACTCAAAAGTCTTGACTGCAAACCTAATGGAAACACCATAGGTTAACTTTCCACATGATTACGAGAAGTTTGGAAGTTGTTTCATGGCTGTACACATCAACACAAAAAAGTTGTTATCTCAGTGCATGCAATGCTTAGACAATACAAATAGTATACATTTCAGTTTTTCACCAAAGCACTTACTACAAACCTAATGGAATCACCTTAGGTTAACTTCCCAAATAATTCTGAGATGTCTGAAAGTTGTTTCAAACCTGTGCACATAAAGACAAAAAAGTTGATTTCTCAGTGAATAGAATGCTTTGACATAAAAGTAGTTTCCATTTCAATTGTACTCAAAAGTTCTGACTGCAAACCTAATGGTAACACTTTAGATTAACTTTCCACATGATTATGAGTAGTTTGAAAGTTGTTTCATGGCTGTACACATCTACACAAAAAAGTTGCTATCTCAGTGCATGCAATGCTTAGACAATTCAAGTAGTATACATTTCAATTTTACACCAAAGCACTTACTACAAACCTAATGGAAACACTGTAGGTTAACTTCCCACATGATTCTGAGATGTCTGAAAGTTGTTTCATACCTGTGCACATAAAGACAAGAAAGTTGATTTCTCAGTGAATAGAATGCTTTGACATAAATGTAGTTTCCATTTCAATTGTACTCAAAAGTCCTGACTGCAAACCTAATGGAAACACCATAGGTTAACTTTCCACATGATTACGAGAAGTTTGAAAGTTGTTTCATGGCTGTACACATCAACACAAAAAAGTTGTTATCTCAGTGCATGCAATGCTTAGACAATACAAATAGTATACATTTCAGTTTTTCACCAAAGCACTTACTACAAACCTAATGGAATCACCTTAGGTTAACTTCCCACATAATTCTGAGATGTCTGAAAGTTGTTTCAAACCTGTGCACATAAAGACAAAAAAGTTGATTCTCAGTGAATAGAATGCTTTGACATAAAAGTAGTTTCCATTTCAATTGTACTCAAAAGTTCTGACTGCAAACCTAATGGTAACACTTTAGATTAACTTTCCACATGATTATGAGTAGTTTGAAAGTTGTTTCATGGCTGTACACATCTACACAAAAAAGTTGCTATCTCAGTGCATGCAATGCTTAGACAATACAAGTAGTATACATTTCAATTTTACACCAAAGCACTTACTACAAACCTAATGGAAACACTGTAGGTTAACTTCCCACATGATTCTGAGATGTCTGAAAGTTGTTTCATACCTGTGCACATAAAGACAAAAAAGTTGATTTCTCAGTGAATAGAATGCTTTGACATAAATGTAGTTTCCATTTCAATTGTACTCAAAAGTCCTGACTGCAAACCTAATGGAAACACCATAGGTTAACTTTCCACATGATTATGAGAAGTTTGAAAGTTGTTTCATGGCTGTACACATCTACACAAAAAAGTTGTTATCTCAGTGCATGCAATGCTTAGAAAATACAAATAAAATACATTTGAATTTTACACCAAAGCACTTACTGCAAACCTAATGGAAACACTTTAGGTTAACTTCCCACATGATTCTGAGATCTCTGAAAGTTGTTTCATTCCTGTGCACATAAAGACAAAAAATTTGATTTCTCAGTGAATAGAATGCTTTGACATAAATGTAGTTTCCATTTCAATTGTACTCAAAAGTCCTGACTGCAAACCTACTGGAAACACCATAGGTTAACTTTCCACATGATTATGAGTAGTTTGAAAGTTGTTTCATGGCTGTACACATCAACACAAAAAAGTTGTTATCTCAGTGCATGCAATGCTTAGAAAATACAAATAAAATACATTTGAATTTTACACCAAAGCACTTACTGCAAACCTAATGGAAACACTTTAGGTTAACTTTCCACATGATTATGAGTAGTTTCAAAGTTGTTTCATGGCTGTACACATCAACACAAAAAAGTTGTTATCTCAGTGCATGCAATGCTTAGACAATGCAAATAGTATACATTTCAATTTTACACCAACGCACTTACTGCAAACCTAATGGAAACACTTTAGGTTAACTTCCCACATGATTCTGAGATGTCTGAAAGTTGTTTCATACCTGTGCACATAAAGACAAAAAAGTTGATTTCTCAGTGAACAGAATGCTTTGACATAAATGTAGTTTCCATTTCAATTGTACTCAAAAGTCCTGACTTCAAACCTACTGGAAACACCATAGGTTAACTTTCCACATGATTATGAGAAGTTTGAAAGTTGTTTCATGGCTGTACACATCTACACAAAAAAGTTGTTATCTCAGTGCATGCAATGCTTAGAAAATACAAATAAAATACATTTGAATTTTACACCAAATACTTACTGCAAACCTAATGGAAACACTTTAGGTTAACTTCCCACATGATTCTGAGATGTCTGAAAGTTGTTTCATTCCTGTGCACATAAAGACAAAAAAGTTGATTTCTCAGTGAATAGAATGCTTTGACATAAATGTAGTTTCCATTTCAATTGTACTCAAAAGTCCTGACTGCAAACCTACTGGAAACACCATAGGTTAACTTTCCACATGATTATGAGTAGTTTGAAAGTTGATTCATGGCTGTACACATCAACACAAAAAAGTTGTTATCTCAGTGCATGCAATGCTTAGAAAATACAAATAAAATACATTTGAATTTTACACCAAAGTCCTGACTGCAAACCTAATGGAAACACTTTAGTTTAACTTCCCACATGATTCTGAGATGTCTGAAAGTTGTTTCATTCCTGTGCATATAAAGACAAAAAAGTTGATTTCTCAGTGAATAGAATGCTTTGACATAAATGTAGTTTCCATTTCAATTGTACTCAAAAGTCCTGACTGCAAACTGAATGGAAACACCTTAGGTTAAGTTTCCACATGATTATCAGTAGTTTGAAAGTTGTTTCTTGGCTGTACACATCAACACAAAAAAATTGTTATCTCAGTGCATGCACTGCTTAGACCTTACAAATAGTTTACAATTCAATTTTACACCAAAGCACTTACGGATAACCTACTGGAAACACTTTAGGCTAACTTCCCACATGATTCTGAGATGTCTGAAAGTTGTTTCATACCTGTGGACATAAAGACAAAAAAGTTGATTTCTCAGTGAATAGAATGCTTTGACATAAATGTAGTTTCCATTTCAATTGTACTCAAAAGTCCTGACTGCAAACCTACTGGAAACACCATAGGTTAACTTTCCACATGATTATGAGTAGTTTGAAAGTTGTTTCATGGCTGTACACATCAACACAAAAAAGTTGCTATCTCAGTGCATGCAATGCTTAGACAATACCAGTAGAATACATTTCAATTTTACACGAAAGCACTTACTACAAACCTAATGGAAACACTGTAGGTTAACTTCCCACATGATTCTGAGATGTCTGAAAGTTGTTTCATTCCTGTGCACATAAAGACAAAAAAGTTGATTTCTCAGTGAATAGAATGCTTTGACATAAAAGTAGTTTCCATTTCAATTGTACTCAAAAGTTCTCTCTGCAAACCTGATGGTAACACTTTAGATTAACTTTCCACATGATTATGAGTAGTTTGAAAGTTGTTTCATGGCTGTACACATCAACACAAAAAAGTTGCTATCTCAGTGCATGCAATGCTTAGACAATACCAGTAGTATACATTTCAATTTTACACGAAAGCACTTACTACAAACCTAATGGAAACACTGTAGGTTAACTTCCCACATGATTCTGAGATGTCTGAAAGTTGTTTCATACCTGTGCACATAAAGACAAAAAAGTTGATTTCTCAGTGAATAGAATGCTTTGACATAAATGTAGTTTCCATTTCAATTGTACTCAAAAGTCCTGACTGCAAACCTAATGGAAACACCATAGGTTAACTTTCCACATGATTACGAGAAGTTTGGAAGTTGTTTCATGGCTGTACACATCAACACAAAAAAGTTGTTATCTCAGTGCATGCAATGCTTAGACAATACAAATAGTATACATTTCAGTTTTTCACCAAAGCACTTACTACAAACCTAATGGAATCACCTTAGGTTAACTTCCCAAATAATTCTGAGATGTCTGAAAGTTGTTTCAAACCTGTGCACATAAAGACAAAAAAGTTGATTTCTCAGTGAATAGAATGCTTTGACATAAAAGTAGTTTCCATTTCAATTGTACTCAAAAGTTCTGACTGCAAACCTAATGGTAACACTTTAGATTAACTTTCCACATGATTATGAGTAGTTTGAAAGTTGTTTCATGGCTGTACACATCAACACAAAAAAGTTGCTATCTCAGTGCATGCAATGCTTAGACAATACAAGTAGTATACATTTCAATTTTACACCAAAGCACTTACTACAAACCTAATGGAAACACTGTAGGTTAACTTCCCACATGATTCTGAGATGTCTGAAAGTTGTTTCATACCTGTGCACATAAAGACAAGAAAGTTGATTTCTCAGTGAATAGAATGCTTTGACATAAATGTAGTTTCCATTTCAATTGTACTCAAAAGTCCTGACTGCAAACCTAATGGAAACACCATAGGTTAACTTTCCACATGATTACGAGAAGTTTGAAAGTTGTTTCATGGCTGTACACATCAACACAAAAAAGTTGTTATCTCAGTGCATGCAATGCTTAGACAATACAAATAGTATACATTTCAGTTTATCACCAAAGCACTTACTACAAACCTAATGGAATCACCTTAGGTTAACTTCCCACATAATTCTGAGATGTCTGAAAGTTGTTTCAAACCTGTGCACATAAAGACAAAAAAGTTGATTCTCAGTGAATAGAATGCTTTGACATAAAAGTAGTTTCCATTTCAATTGTACTCAAAAGTTCTGACTGCAAACCTAATGGTAACACTTTAGATTAACTTTCCACATGATTATGAGTAGTTTGAAAGTTGTTTCATGGCTGTACACATCTACACAAAAAAGTTGCTATCTCAGTGCATGCAATGCTTAGACAATACAAGTAGTATACATTTCAATTTTACACCAAAGCACTTACTACAAACCTAATGGAAACACTGTAGGTTAACTTCCCACATGATTCTGAGATGTCTGAAAGTTGTTTCATACCTGTGCACATAAAGACAAAAAAGTTGATTTCTCAGTGAATAGAATGCTTTGACATAAATGTAGTTTCCATTTCAATTGTACTCAAAAGTCCTGACTGCAAACCTAATGGAAACACCATAGGTTAACTTTCCACATGATTATGAGAAGTTTGAAAGTTGTTTCATGGCTGTACACATCTACACAAAAAAGTTGTTATCTCAGTGCATGCAATGCTTAGAAAATACAAATAAAATACATTTGAATTTTACACCAAAGCACTTACTGCAAACCTAATGGAAACACTTTAGGTTAACTTCCCACATGATTCTGAGATCTCTGAAAGTTGTTTCATTCCTGTGCACATAAAGACAAAAAATTTGATTTCTCAGTGAATAGAATGCTTTGACATAAATGTAGTTTCCATTTCAATAGTACTCAAAAGTCCTGACTGCAAACTGAATGGAAACACGTTAGGTTAAGTTTCCACATGATTATCAGTAGTTTGAAAGTTGTTTCTTGGCTGTACACATCAACACAAAAAAATTGTTATCTCAGTGCATGCACTGCTTAGACCTTACAAATAGTTTACAATTCAATTTTACACCAAAGCACTTACGGATAACCTACTGGAAACACTTTAGGCTAACTTCCCACATGATTCTGAGATGTCTGAAAGTTGTTTCATACCTGTGGACATAAAGACAAAAAAGTTGATTTCTCAGTGAATAGAATGCTTTGACATAAATGTAGTTTCCATTTCAATTGTACTCAAAAGTCCTGACTGCAAACCTACTGGAAACACCATAGGTTAACTTTCCACATGATTATGAGTAGTTTGAAAGTTGTTTCATGGCTGTACACATCAACACAAAAAAGTTGCTATCTCAGTGCATGCAATGCTTAGACAATACAAATAGTATACATTTCAGTTTTTCACCAAAGCACTTACTACAAACCTAATGGAATCACCTTAGGTTAACTTCCCACATAATTCTGAGATGTCTGAAAGTTGTTTCATTCCTGTACACATAAAGACAAAAAAGTTGATTTCTCAGTGAATAGAATGCTTTGACATAAATGTAGTTTCCATTTCAATTGTACTCAAAAGTCCTGACTGCAAACCTAATGGAAACACTTTAGGTTAACTTTCCACATGATTATGAGTAGTTTGAAAGTTGTTTCATGGCTGTACACATCTACACAAAAAAGTTGCTATCTCAGTGCATGCAATGCTTGGACAATACAAATAGTATACATTTCAAATTTACACCAAAGCTCTTACTACAAACCTAATGGAAACACTTTAGGTTAACTTCCCACATGATTCTGAGATGTCTGAAAGTTGTTTCATACCTGTGCACATAAAGACAAAAAAGTTGATTTCTCAGTGAATAGAATGCTTTGACATAAAAGTAGTTTCCATTTCAATTGTACTCAAAAGTCCTGACTGCAAACCTAATGGAAACACCATAGGTTAACTTTCCACATGATTATAAGTAGTTTGAAAGTTGTTTCTTTGCTGTACACATCAACACAAAAAAATTGTTATCTCAGTGCATGCACTGCTTAGACCTTACAAATAGTTTACAATTCAATTTTACACCAAAGCACTTACGGCTAACCTACTGGAAACACTTTAGGCTAACTTCCCACATGATTCTGAGATGTCTGAAAGTTGTTTCATACCTGTGCACATAAAGACAAAAAAGTTGATTTCTCAGTGAATAGAATGCTTTGACATAAATGTAGTTTCCATTTCAATTGTACTCAAAAGTCCTGACTGCAAACCTACTGGAAACACGATAGGTTAACTTTCCACATGATTATGAGTAGTTTGAAAGTTGTTTCATGGCTGTACACATCAACACAAAAAAGTTGTTATCTCAGTGCATGCAATGCTTAGAAAATACAAATAAAATACATTTGAATTTTACACCAAAGCACTTACTGCAAACCTAATGGAAACACTTTAGGTTAACTTTCCACATGATTATGAGTAGTTTCAAAGTTGTTTCATGCCTGTACACATCAACACAAAAAAGTTGTTATCTCAGTCCATGCAATGCTTAGACAATGCAAATAGTATACATTTCAATTTTACACCAACGCACTTACTGCAAACCTAATGGAAACACTTTAGGTTAACTTCCCACATGATTCTGAGATGTCTGAAAGTTGTTTCATACCTGTGCACATAAAGACAAAAAAGTTGATTTCTCAGTGAATAGAATGCTTTGACATAAATGTAGTTTCCATTTCAATTCTACTCAAAAGTCCTGACTGCAAACTGAATGGAAACACCTTAGGTTAAGTTTCCACATGATTATAAGTAGTTTGAAAGTTGTTTCTTTGCTGTACACATCAACACAAAAAAATTGTTATCTCAGTGCATGCACTGCTTAGACCTTACAAATAGTTTACAATTCAATTTTACACCAAAGCACTTACGGCTAACCTACTGGAAACACTTTAGGCTAACTTCCCACATGATTCTGAGATGTCTGAAAGTTGTTTCATACCTGTGCACATAAAGACAAAAAAGTTGATTTCTCAGTGAATAGAATGCTTTGACATAAATGTAGTTTCCATTTCAATTGTACTCAAAAGTCCTGACTGCAAACCTACTGGAAACACCATAGGTTAACTTTCCACATGATTATGCGCAGTTTGAAAGTTGTTTCATGGCTGTACACATCAACACAAAAAAGTTGTTATCTCAGTGCATGCAATGCTTAGAAAATACAAATAAAATACATTTGAATTTTACACCAAAGCACTTACTGCAAACCTAATGGAAACACTTTAGGTTAACTTTCCACATGATTATGAGTAGTTTCAAAGTTGTTTCATGGCTGTACACATCAACACAAAAAAGTTGTTATCTCAGTGCATGCAATGCTTAGACAATGCAAATAGTATACATTTCAATTTTACACCAAAGCACTTACTACAAACCTAATGGAAACACTGTAGGTTAACTTCCCACATGATTCTGAGATGTCTGAAAGTTGTTTCATACCTGTGCACATAAAGACAAAAAAGTTGATTTCTCAGTGAATAGAATGCTTTGACATAAATGTAGTTTCCATTTCAATTGTACTCAAAAGTCCTGACTGCAAACCTAATGGAAACACCATAGGTTAACTTTCCACATGATTATGAGAAGTTTGAAAGTTGTTTCATGGCTGTACACATCTACACAAAAAAGTTGTTATCTCAGTGCATGCAATGCTTAGAAAATACAAATAAAATACATTTGAATTTTACACCAAAGCACTTACTGCAAACCTAATGGAAACACTTTAGGTTAACTTCCCACATGATTCTGAGATGTCTGAAAGTTGTTTCATTCCTGTGCACATAAAGACAAAAAAGTTGATTTCTCAGTGAATAGAATGCTTTGATATAAATGTAGTTTCCATTTCAATTGTACTCAAAAGTCCTGACTGCAAACTGAATGGAAACACCTTAGGTTAAGTTTCCACATGATTATCAGTAGTTTGAAAGTTGTTTCTTGGCTGTACACATCAACACAAAAAAATTGTTATCTCAGTGCATGCACTGCTTAGACCTTACAAATAGTTTACAATTCAATTTTACACCAACGCACTTACGGATAACCTACTGGAAACACTTTAGGCTAACTTCCCACATGATTCTGAGATGTCTGAAAGTTGTTTCATACCTGTGGACATAAAGACAAAAAAGTTGATTTCTCAGTGAATAGAATGCTTTGACATAAATGTAGTTTCCATTTCAATTGTACTCAAAAGTCCTGACTGCAAACCTACTGGAAACACCATAGGTTAACTTTCCACATGATTATGAGTAGTTTGAAAGTTGTTTCATGGCTGTACACATCAACACAAAAAAGTTGCTATCTCAGTGCATGCAATGCTTAGACAATACCAGTAGTATACTTTTCAATTTTACACGAAAGCACTTACTACAAACCTAATGGAAACACTGTAGGTTAACTTCCCACATGATTCTGAGATGTCTGAAAGTTGTTTCATACCTGTGCACATAAAGACAAAAAAGTTGATTTCTCAGTGAATAGAATGCTTTGACATAAATGTAGTTTCCATTTCAATTGTACTCAAAAGTCCTGACTGCAAACCTAATGGAAACACCATAGGTTAACTTTCCACATGATTACGAGAAGTTTGAAAGTTGTTTCATGGGTGTACACATCAACACAAAAAAGTTGTTATCTCAGTGCATGCAATGCTTAGACAATACAAATAGTATACATTTCAGTTTTTCACCAAAGCACTTACTGCAAACCTAATGGAAACACTTTAGGTTAACTTCCCACATGATTCTGAGATGTCTGAAAGTTGTTTCATTCCTGTGCATATAAAGACAAAAAAGTTGATTTCTCAGTGAATAGAATGCTTTGACATAAATGTAGTTTCCATTTCAATTGTACTCAAAAGTCCTGACTGCAAACTGAATGGAAACACCTTAGGTTAAGTTTCCACATGATTATCAGTAGTTTGAAAGTTGTTTCTTGGCTGTACACATCAACACAAAAAAATTGTTATCTCAGTGCATGCACTGCTTAGACCTTACAAATAGTTTACAATTCAATTTTACACCAAAGCACTTACGGATAACCTACTGGAAACACTTTAGGCTAACTTCCCACATGATTCTGAGATGTCTGAAAGTTGTTTCATACCTGTGGACATAAAGACAAAAAAGTTGATTTCTCAGTGAATAGAATGCTTTGACATAAATGTAGTTTCCATTTCAATTGTACTCAAAAGTCCTGACTGCAAACCTACTGGAAACACCATAGGTTAACTTTCCACATGATTATGAGTAGTTTGAAAGTTGTTTCATGGCTGTACACATCAACACAAAAAAGTTGCTATCTCAGTGCATGCAATGCTTAGACAATACCAGTAGTATACATTTCAATTTTACACGAAAGCACTTACTACAAACCTATTGGAAACACTGTAGGTTAACTTCCCACATGATTCTGAGATGTCTGAAAGTTGTTTCATACCTGTGCACATAAAGACAAAAAAGTTGATTTCTCAGTGAATAGAATGCTTTGACATAAATGTAGTTTCCATTTCAATTGTACTCAAAAGTCCTGACTGCAAACCTACTGGAAACACCATAGGTTAACTTTCCACATGATTATGCGCAGTTTGAAAGTTGTTTCATGGCTGTACACATCAACACAAAAAAGTTGTTATCTCAGTGCATGCAATGCTTAGAAAATACAAATAAAATACATTTGAATTTTACACCAAAGCACTTACTGCAAACCTAATGGAAACACTTTAGGTTAACTTCCCACATGATTCTGAGATGTCTGAAAGTTGTTTCATTCCTGTGCACATAAAGACAAAAAAGTTGATTTCTCAGTGAATAGAATGCTTTGACATAAAAGTAGTTTCCATTTCAATTGTACTCAAAAGTCCTGACTGCAAACTGAATGGAAACACCTTCGGTTAAGTTTCCACATGATTATCAGTAGTTTTAAAGTTGTTTCTTGGCTGTACACATCAACACAAAAAAATTGTTATCTCAGTGCATGCACTGCTTAGACCTTACAAATAGTTTACAATTCAATTTTACACCAACGCACTTACGGATAACCTACTGGAAACACTTTAGGCTAACTTCCCACATGATTCTGAGATGTCTGAAAGTTGTTTCATACCTGTGGACATAAAGACAAAAAAGTTGATTTCTCAGTGAATAGAATGCTTTGACATAAATGTAGTTTCCATTTCAATTGTACTCAAAAGTCCTGACTGCAAACCTAATGGAAACACCATAGGTTAACTTTCCACATGATTACGAGAAGTTTGAAAGTTGTTTCATGGGTGTACACATCAACACAAAAAAGTTGTTATCTCAGTGCATGCAATGCTTAGACAATACAAATAGTATACATTTCAGTTTTTCACCAAAGCACTTACTGCAAACCTAATGGAAACACTTTAGGTTAACTTCCCACATGATTCTGAGATGTCTGAAAGTTGTTTCATTCCTGTGCATATAAAGACAAAAAAGTTGATTTCTCAGTGAATAGAATGCTTTGACATAAATGTAGTTTCCATTTCAATTGTACTCAAAAGTCCTGACTGCAAACTGAATGGAAGCACCTTAGGTTAAGTTTCCACATGATTATCAGTAGTTTGAAAGTTGTTTCTTGGCTGTACACATCAACACAAAAAAATTGTTATCTCAGTGCATGCACTGCTTAGACCTTACAAATAGTTTACAATTCAATTTTACACCAAAGCACTTACGGATAACCTACTGGAAACACTTTAGGCTAACTTCCCACATGATTCTGAGATGTCTGAAAGTTGTTTCATACCTGTGGACATAAAGACAAAAAAGTTGATTTCTCAGTGAATAGAATGCTTTGACATAAATGTAGTTTCCATTTCAATTGTACTCAAAAGTCCTGACTGCAAACCTACTGGAAACACCATAGGTTAACTTTCCACATGATTATGAGTAGTTTGAAAGTTGTTTCATGGCTGTACACATCAACACAAAAAAGTTGCTATCTCAGTGCATGCAATGCTTAGACAATACCAATAGTATACATTTCAATTTTACACGAAAGCACTTACTACAAACCTATTGGAAACACTGTAGGTTAACTTCCCACATGATTCTGAGATGTCTGAAAGTTGTTTCATTCCTGTGCACATAAAGACAAAAAAGTTGATTTCTCAGTGAATAGAATGCTTTGACTATAAGTAGTTTCCATTTCAATTGTACTCAAAAGTTCTCTCTGCAAACCTGATGGTAACACTTTAGATTAACTTTCCACATGATTATGAGTAGTTTGAAAGTTGTTTCATGGCTGTACACATCAACACAAAAAAGTTGCTATCTCAGTGCATGCAATGCTTAGACAATACCAGTAGTATACATTTCAATTTTACACGAAAGCACTTACTACAAACCTAATGGAAACACTGTAGGTTAACTCCCCACATGATTCTGAGATGTCTGAAAGTTGTTTCATACCTGTGCACATAAAGACAAAAAAGTTGATTTCTCAGTGAATAGAATGCTTTGACATAAATGTAGTTTCCATTTCAATTGTACTCAAAAGTCCTGACTGCAAACCTAATGGAAACACCATAGGTTAACTTTCCACATGATTACGAGAAGTTTGGAAGTTGTTTCATGGCTGTACACATCAACACAAAAAAGTTGTTATCTCAGTGCATGCAATGCTTAGACAATACAAATAGTATACATTTCAGTTTTTCACCAAAGCACTTACTACAAACCTAATGGAATCACCTTAGGTTAACTTCCCAAATAATTCTGAGATGTCTGAAAGTTGTTTCAAACCTGTGCACATAAAGACAAAAAAGCTGATTTCTCAGTGAATAGAATGCTTTGACATAAAAGTAGTTTCCATTTCAATTGTACTCAAAAGTTCTGACTGCAAACCTAATGGTAACACTTTAGATTAACTTTCCACATGATTATGAGTAGTTTGAAAGTTGTTTCATGGCTGTACACATCTACACAAAAAAGTTGCTATCTCAGTGCATGCAATGCTTAGACAATACAAGTAGTATACATTTCAATTTTACACCAAAGCACTTACTACAAACCTAATGGAAACACTGTAGGTTAACTTCCCACATGATTCTGAGATGTCTGAAAGTTGTTTCATACCTGTGCACATAAAGACAAGAAACTTGATTTCTCAGTGAATAGAATGCTTTGACATAAATGTAGTTTCCATTTCAATTGTACTCAAAAGTCCTGACTGCAAACCTAATGGAAACACCATAGGTTAACTTTCCACATGATTACGAGAAGTTTGAAAGTTGTTTCATGGCTGTACACATCAACACAAAAAAGTTGTTATCTCAGTGCATGCAATGCTTAGACAATACAAATAGTATACATTTCAGTTTTTCACCAAAGCACTTACTACAAACCTAATGGAATCACCTTAGGTTAACTTCCCACATAATTCTGAGATGTCTGAAAGTTGTTTCAAACCTGTGCACATAAAGACAAAAAAGTTGATTCTCAGTGAATAGAATGCTTTGACATAAAAGTAGATTCCATTTCAATTGTACTCAAAAGTTCTGACTGCAAACCTAATGGTAACACTTTAGATTAACTTTCCACATGATTATGAGTAGTTTGAAAGTTGTTTCATGGCTGTACACATCTACACAAAAAAGTTGCTATCTCAGTGCATGCAATGCTTAGACAATACAAGTAGTATACATTTCAATTTTACACCAAAGCACTTACTACAAACCTAATGGAAACACTGTAGGTTAACTTCCCACATGATTCTGAGATGTCTGAAAGTTGTTTCATACCTGTGCACATAAAGACAAAAAAGTTGATTTCTCAGTGAATAGAATGCTTTGACATAAATGTAGTTTCCATTTCAATTGTACTCAAAAGTCCTGACTGCAAACCTAATGGAAACACCATAGGTTAACTTTCCACATGATTATGAGAAGTTTGAAAGTTGTTTCATGGCTGTACACATCTACACAAAAAAGTTGTTATCTCAGTGCATGCAATGCTTAGAAAATACAAATAAAATACATTTGAATTTTACACCAAAGCACTTACTGCAAACCTAATGGAAACACTTTAGGTTAACTTCCCACATGATTCTGAGATCTCTGAAAGTTGTTTCATTCCTGTGCACATAAAGACAAAAAATTTGATTTCTCAGTGAATAGAATGCTTTGACATAAATGTAGTTTCCATTTCAATTGTACTCAAAAGTCCTGACTGCAAACTGAATGGAAACACGTTAGGTTAAGTTTCCACATGATTATCAGTAGTTTGAAAGTTGTTTCTTGGCTGTGCACATCAACACAAAAAAATTGTTATCTCAGTGCATGCACTGCTTAGACCTTACAAATAGTTTACAATTCAATTTTACACCAAAGCACTTACGGATAACCTACTGGAAACACTTTAGGCTAACTTCCCACATGATTCTGAGATGTCTGAAAGTTGTTTCATACCTGTGGACATAAAGACAAAAAAGTTGATTTCTCAGTGAATAGAATGCTTTGACATAAATGTAGTTTCCATTTCAATTGTACTCAAAAGTCCTGACTGCAAACCTACTGGAAACACCATAGGTTAACTTTCCACATGATTATGAGTAGTTTGAAAGTTGTTTCATGGCTGTACACATCAACACAAAAAAGTCGCTATCTCAGTGCATGCAATGCTTAGACAACACAAATAGTATACATTTCAGTTTTTCACCAAAGCACTTACTACAAACCTAATGGAATCACCTTAGGTTAACTTCCCACATAATTCTGAGATGTCTGAAAGTTGTTTCATTCCTGTACACATAAAGACAAAAAAGTTGATTTCTCAGTGAATAGAATGCTTTGACATAAATGTAGTTTCCATTTCAATTGTACTCAAAAGTCCTGACTGCAAACCTAATGGAAACACTTTAGGTTAACTTTCCACATGATTATGAGTAGTTTGAAAGTTGTTTCATGGCTGTACACATCTACACAAAAAAGTTGCTATCTCAGTGCATGCAATGCTTGGACAATACAAATAGTATACATTTCAAATTTACACCAAAGCTCTTACTACAAACCTAATGGAAACACTTTAGGTTAACTTCCCACATGATTCTGAGATGTCTGAAAGTTGTTTCATACCTGTGCACATAAAGACAAAAAAGTTGATTTCTCAGTGAATAGAATGCTTTGACATAAATGTAGTTTCCATTTCAATTGTACTCAAAAGTCCTGACTGCAAACCTAATGGAAACACTTTAGGTTAACTTTCCACATGATTATGAGTAGTTTGAAAGTTGTTTCATGGCTGTACACATCTACACAAAAAAGTTGCTATCTCAGTGCATGCAATGCTTGGACAATACAAATAGTATACATTTCAAATTTACACCAAAGCTCTTACTACAAACCTAATGGAAACACTTTAGGTTAACTTCCCACATGATTCTGAGATGTCTGAAAGTTGTTTCATACCAGTGCACATAAAGACAAAAAAGTTGATTTCTCAGTGAATAGAATGCTTTGACATAAAAGTAGTTTCAATTTCAATTGTACTCAAAAGTCCTGACTGCAAACCTAATGGAAACACCATAGGTTAACTTTCCACATGATTATAAGTAGTTTGAAAGTTGTTTCTTTGCTGTACACATCAACACAAAAAAATTGTTATCTCAGTGCATGCACTGCTTAGACCTTACAAATAGTTTACAATTCAATTTTACACCAAAGCACTTACGGCTAACCTACTGGAAACACTTTAGGCTAACTTCCCACATGATTCTGAGATGTCTGAAAGTTGTTTCATACCTGTGCACATAAAGACAAAAAAGTTGATTTCTCAGTGAATAGAATGCTTTGACATAAATGTAGTTTCCATTTCAATTGTACTCAAAAGTCCTGACTGCAAACCTACTGGAAACACCATAGGTTAACTTTCCACATGATTATGAGCAGTTTGAAAGTTGTTTCATGGCTGTACACATCAACACAAAAAAGTTGTTATCTCAGTGCATGCAATGCTTAGAAAATACAAATAAAATACATTTGAATTTTACACCAAAGCACTTACTGCAAACCTAATGGAAACACTTTAGGTTAACTTTCCACATGATTATGAGTAGTTTCAAAGTTGTTTCATGGCTGTACACATCAACACAAAAAAGTTGTTATCTCAGTGCATGCAATGCTTAGACAATGCAAATAGTATACATTTCAAATTTACACCAACGCACTTACTGCAAACCTAATGGAAACACTTTAGGTTAACTTCCCACATGATTCTGAGATGTCTGAAAGTTGTTTCATTCCTGTGCATATAAAGACAAAAAAGTTGATTTCTCAGTGAATAGAATGCTTTGACATAAATGTAGTTTCCATTTCAATTGTACTCAAAAGTCCTGACTGCAAACTGAATGGAAACACCTTAGGTTAAGTTTCCACATGATTATCAGTAGTTTGAAAGTTGTTTCTTGGCTGTACACATCAACACAAAAAAATTGTTATCTCAGTGCATGCACTGCTTAGACCTTACAAATAGTTTACAATTCAATTTTACACCAAAGCACTTACGGATAACCTACTGGAAACACTTTAGGCTAACTTCCCACATGATTCTGAGATGTCTGAAAGTTGTTTCATACCTGTGGACATAAAGACAAAAAAGTTGATTTCTCAGTGAATAGAATGCTTTGACATAAATGTAGTTTCCATTTCAATTGTACTCAAAAGTCCTGACTGCAAACCTACTGGAAACACCATAGGTTAACTTTCCACATGATTATGAGTAGTTTGAAAGTTGTTTCATGGCTGTACACATCAACACAAAAAAGTCGCTATCTCAGTGCATGCAATGCTTAGACAACACAAATAGTATACATTTCAGTTTTTCACCAAAGCACTTACTACAAACCTAATGGAATCACCTTAGGTTAACTTCCCACATAATTCTGAGATGTCTGAAAGTTGTTTCATTCCTGTACACATAAAGACAAAAAAGTTGATTTCTCAGTGAATAGAATGCTTTGACATAAATGTAGTTTCCATTTCAATTGTACTCAGAAGTCCTGACTGCAAACCTAATGGAAACACTTTAGGTTAACTTTCCACATGATTATGAGTAGTTTGAAAGTTGTTTCATGGCTGTACACATCTACACAAAAAAGTTGCTATCTCAGTGCATGCAATGCTTGGACAATACAAATAGTATACATTTCAAATTTACACCAAAGCTCTTACTACAAACCTAATGGAAACACTTTAGGTTAACTTCCCACATGATTCTGAGATGTCTGAAAGTTGTTTCATACCTGTGCACATAAAGACAAAAAAGTTGATTTCTCAGTGAATAGAATGCTTTGACATAAAAGTAGTTTCAATTTCAATTGTACTCAAAAGTCCTGACTGCAAACCTAATGGAAACACCATAGGTTAACTTTCCACATGATTATAAGTAGTTTGAAAGTTGTTTCTTTGCTGTACACATCAACACAAAAAAATTGTTATCTCAGTGCATGCACTGCTTAGACCTTACAAATAGTTTACAATTCAATTTTACACCAAAGCACTTACGGCTAACCTACTGGAAACACTTTAGGCTAACTTCCCACATGATTCTGAGATGTCTGAAAGTTGTTTCATACCTGTGCACATAAAGACAAAAAAGTTGATTTCTCAGTGAATAGAATGCTTTGACATAAATGTAGTTTCCATTTCAATTGTACTCAAAAGTCCTGACTGCAAACCTACTGGAAACACCATAGGTTAACTTTCCACATGATTATGAGCAGTTTGAAAGTTGTTTCATGGCTGTACACATCAACACAAAAAAGTTGTTATCTCAGTGCATGCAATGCTTAGAAAATACAAATAAAATACATTTGAATTTTACACCAAAGCACTTACTGCAAACCTAATGGAAACACTTTAGGTTAACTTTCCACATGATTATGAGTAGTTTCAAAGTTGTTTCATGGCTGTACACATCAACACAAAAAAGTTGTTATCTCAGTGCATGCAATGCTTAGACAATGCAAATAGTATACATTTCAAATTTACACCAACGCACTTACTGCAAACCTAATGGAAACACTTTAGGTTAACTTCCCACATGATTCTGAGATGTCTGAAAGTTGTTTCATTCCTGTGCATATAAAGACAAAAAAGTTGATTTCTCAGTGAATAGAATGCTTTGACATAAATGTAGTTTCCATTTCAATTGTACTCAAAAGTCCTGACTGCAAACTGAATGGAAACACCTTAGGTTAAGTTTCCACATGATTATCAGTAGTTTGAAAGTTGTTTCTTGGCTGTACACATCAACACAAAAAAATTGTTATCTCAGTGCATGCACTGCTTAGACCTTACAAATAGTTTACAATTCAATTTTACACCAAAGCACTTACGGATAACCACTGTAGGTTAACTTCCCACATGATTCTGAGATGTCTGAAAGTTGTTTCATACCTGTGCACATAAAGACAAAAAAGTTGATTTCTCAGTGAATAGAATGCTTTGACATAAATGTAGTTTCCATTTCAATTGTACTCAAAAGTCCTGACTGCAAACCTAATGGAAACACTTTAGGTTAACTGTCCACATGATTATGAGTAGTTTGAAAGTTGTTTCATGGCTGTACACATCTACACAAAAAAGTTGCTATCTCAGTGCATGCAATTCTTGGACAATACAAATAGTATACATTTCAATTTTACACCAAAGCACGTACTGCAAACCTAATGGAAACAACTTAGATTAACTTCCCACATGATTCTGAGATGTCTGAAAGTTGTTTCATACCTGTGCACATAAAGACAAAAAAGTTGATTTCTCAGTGAATAGAATGCTTTGACAGAAATGTAGTTTCCATTTCAATTGTACTCAAAAGTCCTGACTGCAAACCTAATGGAAACACCATTGGTTAACTTTCCACATGATTATGAGAAGTTTGAAAGTTGTTTCATGGCTGTACACATCAACACAAAAAAGTTGTTATCTCAGCGCATGCAATGCTTAGACAATACAAATACTATACATTTCAATTTTTCACCAAAGCATTTACTGCAAACCTAATGGAAACACTTTAGGTTAACTTCCCACATGATTCTGAGATGTCTGAAAGTTGTTTCATTCCTGTGCACATAAAGACAAAAAAGTTGATTTCTCAGTGAATAGAATGCTTTGACATAAAAGTAGTTTCCATTTCAATTGTACTCAAAAGTTCTCTCTGCAAACCTGATGGTAACACTTTAGATTAACTTTCCACATGATTATGAGTAGTTTGAAAGTTGTTTCATGGCTGTACACATCAACACAAAAAAGTTGCTATCTCAGTGCATGCAATGCTTAGACAATACCAGTAGTATACATTTCAATTTTACACGAAAGCACTTACTACAAACCTAATGGAAACACTGTAGGTTAACTTCCCACATGATTCTGAGATGTCTGAAAGTTGTTTCATAGCTGTGCACATAAAGACAAAAAAGTTGATTTCTCAGTGAATAGAATGCTTTGACATAAATGTAGTTTCCATTTCAAATGTACTCAAAAGTCCTGACTGCAAACCTAATGGAAACACCATAGGTTACTTTCCACATGATTACGAGAAGTTTGGAAGTTGTTTCATGGCTGTACACATCAACACAAAAAAGTTGTTATCTCAGTGCATGCAATGCTTAGACAATACAAATAGTATACATTTCAGTTTTTCACCAAAGCACTTACTACAAACCTAATGGAATCACCTTAGGTTAACTTCCCAAATAATTCTGAGATGTCTGAAAGTTGTTTCAAACCTGTGCACATAAAGACAAAAAAGTTGATTTCTCAGTGAATAGAATGCTTTGACATAAAAGTAGTTTCCATTTCAATTGTACTCAAAAGTTCTGACTGCAAACCTAATGGTAACACTTTAGATTAACTTTCCACATGATTATGAGTAGTTTGAAAGTTGTTTCATGGCTGTACACATCTACACAAAAAAATTGCTATCTCAGCGCATGCAATGCTTAGACAATACAAGTAGTATACATTTCAATTTTACACCAAAGCACTTACTACAAACCTAATGGAAACACTGTAGGTTAACTTCCCACATGATTCTGAGATGTCTGAAAGTTGTTTCATACCTGTGCACATAAAGACAAAAAAGTTGATTTCTCAGTGAATAGAATGCTTTGACATAAATGTAGTTTCCATTTCAATTGTACTCAAAAGTCCTGACTGCAAACCTAATGGAAACACCATAGGTTAACTTTCCACATGATTACGAGAAGTTTGAAAGTTGTTTCATGGCTGTACACATTAACACAAAAAAGTTGTTATCTCAGTGCATGCAATGCTTAGACAATACAAATAGTATACATTTCAGTTTTTCACCAAAGCACTTACTACAAACCTAATGGTATCACCTTAGGTTAACTTCCCACATAATTCTGAGATGTCTGAAAGTTGTTTCAAACCTGTGCACATAAAGACAAAAAAGTTGATTCTCAGTGAATAGAATGCTTTGACATAAAAGTAGTTTCCATTTCAATTGTACTCAAAAGTTCTGACTGCAAACCTAATGGTAACACTTTAGATTAACTTTCCACATGATTATGAGTAGTTTGAAAGTTGTTTCATGGCTGTACACATCTACACAAAAAAGTTGCTATCTCAGTGCATACAATGCTTAGACAATACAAGTAGTATACATTTCAATTTTACACCAAAGCACTTACTACAAACCTAATGGAAACACTGTAGGTTAACTTCCCACATGATTCTGAGATGTCTGAAAGTTGTTTCATACCTGTGCACATAAAGACAAAAAAGTTGATTTCTCAGTGAATAGAATGCTTTGACATAAATGTAGTTTCCATTTCAATTGTACTCAAAAGTCCTGACTGCAAACCTAATGGAAACACCATAGGTTAACTTTCCACATGATTATGAGAAGTTTGAAAGTTGTTTCATGGCTGTACACATCTACACAAAAAAGTTGTTATCTCAGTGCATGCAATGCTTAGAAAATACAAATAAAATACATTTGAATTTTACACCAAAGCACTTACTGCAAACCTAATGGAAACACTTTAGGTTAACTTCCCACATGATTCTGAGATCTCTGAAAGTTGTTTCATTCCTGTGCACATAAAGACAAAAAAGTTGATTTCTCAGTGAATAGAATGCTTTGACATAAATGTAGTTTCCATTTCAATTGTACTCAAAAGTCCTGACTGCAAACTGAATGGAAACACGTTAGCTTAAGTTTCCACATGATTATCAGTAGTTTGAAAGTTGTTTCTTGGCTGTACACATCAACACAAAAAAATTGTTATCTCAGTGCATGCACTGCTTAGACCTTACAAATAGTTTACAATTCAATTTTACACCAAAGCACTTACGGATAACCTACTGGAAACACTTTAGGCTAACTTCCCACATGATTCTGAGATGTCTGAAAGTTGTTTCATACCTGTGCACATAAAGACAAAAAAGTTGATTTCTCAGTGAATAGAATGCTTTGACATAAATGTAGTTTCCATTTCAATTGTACTCAAAAGTCCTGACTGCAAACCTAATGGAAACACCATAGGTTAACATTCCACATGATTACGAGAAGTTTGAAAGTTGTTTCATGGCTGTACACATCCACAAAAAAGTTGTTATCTCAGTGCATGCAATGCTTAGACAATACAAATAGTATACATTTCAGTTTTTCACCAAAGCACTTACTACAAACCTAATGGAATCACCTTAGGTTAACTTCCCACATAATTCTGAGATGTCTGAAAGTTGTTTCATTCCTGTACACATAAAGACAAAAAAGTTGATTTCTCAGTGAATAAAATGCTTTGACATAAATGTAGTTTCCATTTCAATTGTACTCAAAAGTCCTGACTGCAAACCTAATGGAAACACCATAGGTTAACTTTCCACATGATTATGAGAAGTTTGAAAGTTGTTTCATGGCTGTACACATCAACACAAAAAAGTTGTTATCTCAGTGCATGCAATGCTTAGACAATGCAAATAAAATACATTTGAATTTTACACCAAAGCACTTACTGCAAACCTAATGGAAACACTTTAGGTTAACTTTCCACATGATTATGAGTAGTTTCAAAGTTGTTTCATGGCTGTACACATCAACACAAAAAAGTTGTTATCTCAGTGCATGCAATGCTTAGACAATGCAAATAGTATACATTTCAATTTTACACCAAATACTTACTGCAAACCTAATGGAAACACTTTAGGTTAACTTCCCACATGATTCTGAGATGTCTGAAAGTTGTTTCATTCCTGTGCACATAAAGACAAAAAAGTTGATTTCTCAGTGAATAGAATGCTTTGACATAAATGTAGTTTCCATTTCAATTGTACTCAAAAGTCCTGACTGCAAACCTAATGGAAACACCCTAGGTTAAGTTTCCACATGATTATAAGTAGTTTGAAAGTTGTTTCTTTGCTGTACACATCAACACAAAAAAATTGTTATCTCAGTGCATGCACTGCTTAGACCTTACAAATAGTTTACAATTCAATTTTACAACAAAGCACTTACGGCTAACCTACTGGAAACACTTTAGGCTAACTTCCCACATGATTCTGAGATGTCTGAAAGTTGTTTCATACCTGTGCACATAAAGACAAAAAAGTTGATTTCTCAGTGAATAGAATGCTTTGACATAAAAGTAGTTTCCATTTCAATTGTACTCAAAAGATCTGACTGCAAACCTAATGGTAACACTTTAGATTAACTTTCCACATGATTATGAGTAGTTTGAAAGTTGTTTGATGGTTGTACACATCTACACAAAAAAGTTGCTATCTCAGTGCATGCAATGCTTAGACTATACAAGTAGTATACATTTCAATTTTACACCAAAGCACTTACTACAAACCTAATGGAAACACTGTAGGTTAACTTCCCACATGATTCTGAGATGTCTGAAAGTTGTTTCATACCTGTGCACATAAAGACAAAAAAGTTGATTTCTCAGTGAACAGAATGCTTTGACATAAATGTAGTTTCCATTTCAATTGTACTCAAAAGTCCTGACTTCAAACCTACTGGAAACACCATAGGTTAACTTTCGACATGATTATGAGAAGTTTGAAAGTTGTTTCATTGCTGTACACATCTACACAAAAAAGTTGTTATCTCAGTGCATGCAATGCTTAGAAAATACAAATAAAATACATTTGAATTTTACACCAAATACTTACTGCAAACCTAATGGAAACACTTTAGGTTAACTTCCCACATGATTCTGATATGTCTGAAAGTTGTTTCATTCCTGTGCACATAAAGACAAAAAAGTTGATTTCTCAGTGAATAGAATGCTTTGACATAAATGTAGTTTCCATTTCAATTGTACTCAAAAGTCCTGACTGCAAACCTAATGGAAACACTTTAGGTTAACTTTCCACATGATTATGAGAAGTTTGAAAGTTGTTTCTTTGCTGTACACATCTACACAAAAAAGTTGCTATCTCAGTGCATGCAATGCTTGGACAATACAAATAGTATACATTTCAAATTTACACCAAAGCGCTTACTACAAACCTAATGGAAACACTTTAGGTTAACTTCCCACATGATTCTGAGATGTCTGAAAGTTGTTTATTACCTGTGCACATAAAGACAAAAAAGTTGATTTCTCAGTGAATAGAATGCTTTGACATAAAAGTAGTTTCCATTTCAATTGTACTCAAAAGTCCTGACTGCAAACCTAATGGAAACACCATAGGTTAACTTTCCACATGATTATGAGAAGTTTGAAAGTTGTTTCATGGCTGTACACATCAACACAAAAACGTTGTTATCTCAGCGCATGCAATGCTTAGACAATACAAATAGCATACATTTCAATTTTACACCAAAGCACTTACTGCAAACCTAATGGAAACACTTTAGGTTAACTTCCCACATGATTCTGAGATGTCTGAAAGTTGTTTCATACCTGTGCACATAAAGACAAAAAAGTTGATTTCTCAGTGAATAGAATGCTTTGACATAAATGTAGTTTCCATTTCAATTCTACTCAAAGGTCCTGACTGCAAACTGAATGGAAACACCTTAGGTTAAGTTTCCACATGATTATAAGTAGTTTGAAAGTTGTTTCTTTGCTGTACACATCAACACAAAAAAATTGTTATCTCAGTGCATGCACTGCTTAGACCTTACAAATAGTTTACAATTCAATTTTACACCAAGGCACTTACGGCTAACCTACTGGAAACACTTTAGGCTAACTTCCCACATGATTCTGAGATGTCTGAAAGTTGTTTCATACCTGTGCACATAAAGACAAAAAAGTTGATTTCTCAGTGAATAGAATGCTTTGACATAAATGTAGTTTCCATTTCAATTGTACTCAAAAGTCCTGACTGCAAACCTACTGGAAACACCATAGGTTAACTTTCCACATGATTATGAGCAGTTTGAAAGTTGTTTCATGGCTGTACACATCAACACAAAAAAGTTGTTATCTCAGTGCATGCAATGCTTAGAAAATACAAATAAAATACATTTGAATTTTACACCAAAGCACTTACTGCAAACCTAATGGAAACACTTTAGGTTAACTTTCCACATGATTATGAGTAGTTTCATGGCTGCACACATCAACACAAAAAAGTTGTTATCTCAGTGCATGCAATGCTTAGACAATGCAAATAGTATACATTTCAATTTTACACCAAAGCACTTACTGCAAACCTAATGGAAACACTTTAGGCTAACTTCCCACATGATTCTGAGATGTCTGAAAGTTGTTTCATTCCTGTGCACATAAAGACAAAAAAGTTGATTTCTCAGTGAATAGAATGCTTTGACATAAAAGTAGTTTCCATTTCAATTGTACTCAAAAGTTCTCTCTGCAAACCTGATGGTAACACTTTAGATTAACTTTCCACATGATTATGAGTAGTTTGAAAGTTGTTTCATGGCTGTACACATCAACACAAAAAAGTTGCTATCTCAGTGCATGCAATGCTTAGACAATACCAATAGTATACATTTCAATTTTACACGAAAGCACTTACTACAAACCTAATGGAAACACTGTAGGTTAACTTCCCACATGATTCTGAGATGTCTGAAAGTTGTTTCATACCTGTGCACATAAAGACAAAAAAGTTGATTTCTCAGTGAATAGAATGCTTTGACATAAATGTAGTTTCCATTTCAATTGTACTCAAAAGTCCTGACTGCAAACCTAATGGAAACACCATAGGTTACTTTCCACATGATTACGAGAAGTTTGGAAGTTGTTTCATGGCTGTACACATCAACACAAAAAAGTTGTTATCTCAGTGCATGCAATGCTTAGACAATACAAATAGTATACATTTCAGTTTTTCACCAAAGCACTTACTACAAACCTAATGGAATCACCTTAGGTTAACTTCCCAAATAATTCTGAGATGTCTGAAAGTTGTTTCAAACCTGTGCACATAAAGACAAAAAAGTTGATTTCTCAGTGAATAGAATGCTTTGACATAAATGTAGTTTCCATTTCAATTGTACTCAAAAGTCCTGACTGCAAACCTAATGGAAACACTTTAGGTTAACTTTCCACATGATTATGAGTAGTTTGAAAGTTGTTTCATGGCTGTACACATCTACACAAAAAAGTTGCTATCTCAGTGCATGCAATGCTTGGACAATAAAAATAGTATACATTTCAAATTTACACCAAAGCTCTTACTACAAACCTAATGGAAACACTTTAGGTTAACTTCCCACATGATTCTGAGATGTCTGAAAGTTGTTTCATACCTGTGCACATAAAGACAAAAAAGTTGATTTCTCAGTGAATAGAATGCTTTGACATAAAAGTAGTTTCCATTTCAATTGTACTCAAAAGTCCTGACTGCAAACCTAATGGAAACACCATAGGTTAACTTTCCACATGATTATGAGAAGTTTGAAAGTTGTTTCATGGCTGTACACATCAACACAAAAAAGTTGTTATCTCAGCGCATGCAATGCTTAGACAATACAAATAGCATACATTTCAATTTTACACCAAAGCACTTACTGCAAACCTAATGGAAACACTTTAGGTTAACTTCCCACATGATTCTGAGATGTCTGAAAGTTGTTTCATACCTGTGCACATAAAGACAAAAAAGTTGATTTCTCAGTGAATAGAATGCTTTGACATAAATGTAGTTTCCATTTCAATTGTACTCAAAAGTCCTGACTGCAAACTGAATGGAAACACCTTAGGTTAAGTTTCCACATGATTATAAGTAGTTTGAAAGTTGTTTCTTTGCTGTACACATCAACACAAACAAATTGTTATCTCAGTGCATGCACTGCTTAGACCTTACAAATAGTTTACAATTCAATTTTACACCAAAGCACTTACGGCTAACCTACTGGAAACACTTTAGGCTAACTTCCCACATGATTCTGAGATGTCTGAAAGTTGTTTCATACCTGTGCACATAAAGACAAAAAAGTTGATTTCTCAGTGAATAGAATGTTTTGACATAAATGTAGTTTCCATTTCAATTGTACTCAAAAGTACTGACTGCAAACCTACTGGAAACACCATAGGTTAACTTTCCACATGATTATGAGTAGTTTGAAAGTTGTTTCATGGCTGTACACATCAACACAAAAAAGTTGTTATCTCAGTGCATGCAATGCTTAGAAAATACAAATAAAATACATTTGAATTTTACACCAAAGCACTTACTGCAAACCTAATGGAAACACTTTAGGTTAACTTTCCACATGATTATGAGTAGTTTCAAAGTTGTTTCATGGCTGTACACATCAACACAAAAAAGTTGTTATCTCAGTGCATGCAATGCTTAGACAATGCAAATAGTATACATTTCAATTTTACACCAAATACTTACTGCAAACCTAATGGAAACACTTTAGGTTAACTTCCCACATGATTCTGAGATGTCTGAAAGTTGTTTCATTCCTGTGCACATAAAGACAAAAAAGTTGATTTCTCAGTGAATAGAATGCTTTGACATAAATGTAGTTTCCATTTCAATTGTACTCAAAAGTCGTGACTGCAAACCTAATGGAAACACCCTAGGTTAAGTTTCCACATGATTATAAGTAGTTTGAAAGTTGTTTCTTTGCTGTACACATCAACACAAAAAAATTGTTATCTCAGTGCATGCACTGCTTAGACCTTACAAATAGTTTACCATTCAATTTTACAACAAAGCACTTACGGCTAACCTACTGGAAACACTTTAGGCTAACTTCCCACATGATTCTGAGATGTCTGAAAGTTGTTTCATACCTGTGCACATAAAGACAAAAAAGTTGATTTCTCAGTGAATAGAATGCTTTGACATAAAAGTAGTTTCCATTTCAATTGTACTCAAAAGATCTGACTGCAAACCTAATGGTAACACTTTAGATTAACTTTCCACATGATTATGAGTAGTTTGAAAGTTGTTTGATGGTTGTACACATCTACACAAAAAAGTTGCTATCTCAGTGCATGCAATGCTTAGACTATACAAGTAGTATACATTTCAATTTTACACCAAAGCACTTACTACAAACCTAATGGAAACACTGTAGGTTAACTTCCCACATGATTCTGAGATGTCTGAAAGTTGTTTCATACCTGTGCACATAAAGACAAAAAAGTTGATTTCTCAGTGAACAGAATGCTTTGACATAAATGTAGTTTCCATTTCAATTGTACTCAAAAGTCCTGACTTCAAACCTACTGGAAACACCATAGGTTAACTTTCCACATGATTATGAGAAGTTTGAAAGTTGTTTCATTGCTGTACACATCTACACAAAAAAGTTGTTATCTCAGTGCATGCAATGCTTAGAAAATACAAATAAAATACATTTGAATTTTACACCAAATACTTACTGCAAACCTAATGGAAACACTTTAGGTTAACTTCCCACATGATTCTGAGATGTCTGAAAGTTGTTTCATTCCTGTGCACATAAAGACAAAAAAGTTGATTTCTCAGTGAATAGAATGCTTTGACATAAATGTAGTTTCCATTTCAATTGTACTCAAAAGTCCTGACTGCAAACCTAATGGAAACACTTTAGGTTAACTTTCCACATGATTATGAGAAGTTTGAAAGTTGTTTCATGGCTGTACACATCTACACAAAAAAGTTGCTATCTCAGTGCATGCAATGCTTGGACAATACAAATAGTATACATTTCAAATTTACACCAAAGCGCTTACTACAAACCTAATGGAAACACTTTAGGTTAACTTCCCACATGATTCTGAGATGTCTGAAAGTTGTTTCATACCTGTGCACATAAAGACAAAAAAGTTGATTTCTCAGTGAATAGAATGCTTTGACATAAAAGTAGTTTCCATTTCAATTGTACTCAAAAGTCCTGACTGCAAACCTAATGGAAACACCATAGGTTAACTTTCCACATGATTATGAGAAGTTTGAAAGTTGTTTCATGGCTGTACACATCAACACAAAAAAGTTGTTATCTCAGCGCATGCAATGCTTAGACAATACAAATAGCATACATTTCAATTTTACACCAAAGCACTTACTGCAAACCTAATGGAAACACTTTAGGTTAACTTCCCACATGATTCTGAGATGTCTGAAAGTTGTTTCATACCTGTGCACATAAAGACAAAAAAGTTGATTTCTCAGTGAATAGAATGCTTTGACATAAATGTAGTTTCCATTTCAATTCTACTCAAAGGTCCTGACTGCAAACTGAATGGAAACACCTTAGGTTAAGTTTCCACATGATTATAAGTAGTTTGAAAGTTGTTTCTTTGCTGTACACATCAACACAAAAAAATTGTTATCTCAGTGCATGCACTGCTTAGACCTTACAAATAGTTTACAATTCAATTTTACACCAAGGCACTTACGGCTAACCTACTGGAAACACTTTAGGCTAACTTCCCACATGATTCTGAGATGTCTGAAAGTTGTTTCATACCTGTGCACATAAAGACAAAAAAGTTGATTTCTCAGTGAATAGAATGCTTTGACATAAATGTAGTTTCCATTTCAATTGTACTCAAAAGTCCTGACTGCAAACCTACTGGAAACACCATAGGTTAACTTTCCACATGATTATGAGCAGTTTGAAAGTTGTTTCATGGCTGTACACATCAACACAAAAAAGTTGTTATCTCAGTGCATGCAATGCTTAGAAAATACAAATAAAATACATTTGAATTTTACACCAAAGCACTTACTGCAAACCTAATGGAAACACTTTAGGTTAACTTTCCACATGATTATGAGTAGTTTCATGGCTGTACACATCAACACAAAAAAGTTGTTATCTCAGTGCATGCAATGCTTAGACAATGCAAATAGTATACATTTCAATTTTACACCAAAGCACTTACTGCAAACCTAATGGAAACACTTTAGGCTAACTTCCCACATGATTCTGAGATGTCTGAAAGTTGTTTCATACCTGTGCACATAAAGACAAAAAAGTTGATTTCTCAGTGAATAGAATGCTTTGACATAAAAGTAGTTTCCATTTCAATTGTACTCAAAAGATCTGACTGCAAACCTAATGGTAACACTTTAGATTAACTTTCCACATGATTATGAGTAGTTTGAAAGTTGTTTCATGGTTGTACACATCTACACAAAAAAGTTGCTATCTCAGTGCATGCAATGCTTAGACTATACAAGTAGTATACATTTCAATTTTACACCAAAGCACTTACTACAAACCTAATGGAAACACTGTAGGTTAACTTCCCACATGATTCTGAGATGTCTGAAAGTTGTTTCATACCTGTGCACATAAAGACAAAAAAGTTGATTTCTCAGTGAATAGAATGCTTTGACATAAATGTAGTTTCCATTTCAATTGTACTCAAAAGTCCTGACTGCAAACCTAATGGAAACACTTTAGGTTAACTTTCCACATGATTATGAGAAGTTTGAAAGTTGTTTCATGGCTGTACACATCTACACAAAAAAGTTGCTATCTCAGCGCATGCAATGCTTAGACAATAAAAATAGCATACATTTCAATTTTACACCAAAGCACTTACTGCAAACCTAATGGAAACACTTTAGGTTAACTTCCCACATGATTCTGAGATGTCTGAAAGTTGTTTCATACCTGTGCACATAAAGACAAAAAAGTTGATTCCTCAGTGAATAGAATGCTTTGACATAAATGTAGTTTCCATTTCAATTCTACTCAAAAGTCGTGACTGCAAACTGAATGGAAACACCTTAGGTTAAGTTTCCACATGATTATAAGTAGTTTGAAAGTTGTTTCTTTGCTGTACACATCAACACAAAAAAATTGTTATCTCAGTGCATGCACTGCTTAGACCTTACAAATAGTTTACAATTCAATTTTACACCAAAGCACTTACGGCTAACCTACTGGAAACACTTTAGGCTAACTTCCCACATGATTCTGAGATGTCTGAAAGTTGTTTCATACCTGTGCACATAAAGACAAAAAAGTTGATTTCTCAGTGAATAGAATGTTTTGACATAAATGTAGTTTCCATTTCAATTGTACTCAAAAGTCCTGACTGCAAACCTACTGGAAACACCATAGGTTAACTTTCCACATGATTATGAGTAGTTTGAAAGTTGTTTCATGGCTGTACACATCAACACAAAAAAGTTGTTATCTCAGTGCATGCAATGCTTAGAAAATACAAATAAAATACATTTGAATTTTACACCAAAGCACTTACTGCAAACCTAATGGAAACACTTTAGGTTAACTTTCCACATGATTATGAGTAGTTTCAAAGTTGTTTCATGGCTGTACACATCAACACAAAAAAGTTGTTATCTCAGTGCATGCAATGCTTAGACAATGCAAATAGTATACATTTCAATTTTACACCAAATACTTACTGCAAACCTAATGGAAACACTTTAGGTTAACTTCCCACATGATTCTGAGATGTCTGAAAGTTGTTTCATTCCTGTGCACATAAAGACAAAAAAGTTGATTTCTCAGTGAATAGAATGCTTTGACATAAATGTAGTTTCCATTTCAATTGTACTCAAAAGTCCTGACTGCAAACCTAATGGAAACACCCTAGGTTAAGTTTCCACATGATTATAAGTAGTTTGAAAGTTGTTTCTTTGCTGTACACATCAACACAAAAAAATTGTTATCTCAGTGCATGCACTGCTTAGACCTTACAAATAGTTTACAATTCAATTTTACAACAAAGCACTTACGGCTAACCTACTGGAAACACTTTAGGCTAACTTCCCACATGATTCTGAGATGTCTGAAAGTTGTTTCATACCTGTGCACATAAAGACAAAAAAGTTGATTTCTCAGTGAATAGAATGCTTTGACATAAAAGTAGTTTCCATTTCAATTGTACTCAAAAGATCTGACTGCAAACCTAATGGTAACACTTTAGATTAACTTTCCACATGATTATGAGTAGTTTGAAAGTTGTTTGATGGTTGTACACATCTACACAAAAAAGTTGCTATCTCAGTGCATGCAATGCTTAGACTATACAAGTAGTATACATTTCAATTTTACACCAAAGCACTTACTACAAACCTAATGGAAACACTGTAGGTTAACTTCCCACATGATTCTGAGATGTCTGAAAGTTGTTTCATACCTGTGCACATAAAGACAAAAAAGTTGATTTCTCAGTGAACAGAATGCTTTGACATAAATGTAGTTTCCATTTCAATTGTACTCAAAAGTCCTGACTTCAAACCTACTGGAAACACCATAGGTTAACTTTCCACATGATTATGAGAAGTTTGAAAGTTGTTTCATTGCTGTACACATCTACACAAAAAAGTTGTTATCTCAGTGCATGCAATGCTTAGAAAATACAAATAAAATACATTTGAATTTTACACCAAATACTTACTGCAAACCTAATGGAAACACTTTAGGTTAACTTCCCACATGATTCTGAGATGTCTGAAAGTTGTTTCATTCCTGTGCACATAAAGACAAAAAAGTTGATTTCTCAGTGAATAGAATGCTTTGACATAAATGTAGTTTCCATTTCAATTGTACTCAAAAGTCCTGACTGCAAACCTAATGGAAACACTTTAGGTTAACTTTCCACATGATTATGAGAAGTTTGAAAGTTGTTTCATGGCTGTACACATCTACACAAAAAAGTTGCTATCTCAGTGCATGCAATGCTTGGACAATACAAATAGTATACATTTCAAATTTACACCAAAGCGCTTACTACAAACCTAATGGAAACACTTTAGGTTAACTTCCCACATGATTCTGAGATGTCTGAAAGTTGTTTCATACCTGTGCACATAAAGACAAAAAAGTTGATTTCTCAGTGAATAGAATGCTTTGACATAAAAGTAGTTTCCATTTCAATTGTACTCAAAAGTCCTGACTGCAAACCTAATGGAAACACCATAGGTTAACTTTCCACATGATTATGAGAAGTTTGAAAGTTGTTTCATGGCTGTACACATCAACACAAAAAAGTTGTTATCTCAGCGCATGCAATGCTTAGACAATACAAATAGCATACATTTCAATTTTACACCAAAGCACTTACTGCAAACCTAATGGAAACACTTTAGGTTAACTTCCCACATGATTCTGAGATGTCTGAAAGTTGTTTCATACCTGTGCACATAAAGACAAAAAAGTTGATTTCTCAGTGAATAGAATGCTTTGACATAAATGTAGTTTCCATTTCAATTCTACTCAAAGGTCCTGAGTGCAAACTGAATGGAAACACCTTAGGTTAAGTTTCCACATGATTATAAGTAGTTTGAAAGTTGTTTCTTTGCTGTACACATCAACACAAAAAAATTGTTATCTCAGTGCATGCACTGCTTAGACCTTACAAATAGTTTACAATTCAATTTTACACCAAGGCACTTACGGCTAACCTACTGGAAACACTTTAGGCTAACTTCCCACATGATTCTGAGATGTCTGAAAGTTGTTTCATACCTGTGCACATAAAGACAAAAAAGTTGATTTCTCAGTGAATAGAATGCTTTGACATAAATGTAGTTTCCATTTCAATTGTACTCAAAAGTCCTGACTGCAAACCTACTGGAAACACCATAGGTTAACTTTCCACATGATTATGAGCAGTTTGAAAGTTGTTTCATGGCTGTACACATCAACACAAAAAAGTTGTTATCTCAGTGCATGCAATGCTTAGAAAATACAAATAAAATACATTTGAATTTTACACCAAAGCACTTACTGCAAACCTAATGGAAACACTTTAGGTTAACTTTCCACATGATTATGAGTAGTTTCATGGCTGTACACATCAACACAAAAAAGTTGTTATCTCAGTGCATGCAATGCTTAGACAATGCAAATAGTATACATTTCAATTTTACACCAAAGCACTTACTGCAAACCTAATGGAAACACTTTAGGCTAACTTCCCACATGATTCTGAGATGTCTGAAAGTTGTTTCATACCTGTGCACATAAAGAAAAAAAAGTTGATTTCTCAGTGAATAGAATGCTTTGACATAAAAGTAGTTTCCATTTCAATTGTACTCAAAAGATCTGACTGCAAACCTAATGGTAACACTTTAGATTAACTTTCCACATGATTATGAGTAGTTTGAAAGTTGTTTCATGGTTGTACACATCTACACAAAAAAGTTGCTATCTCAGTGCATGCAATGCTTAGACTATACAAGTAGTATACATTTCAATTTTACACCAAAGCACTTACTACAAACCTAATGGAAACACTGTAGGTTAACTTCCCACATGATTCTGAGATGTCTGAAAGTTGTTTCATACCTGTGCACATAAAGACAAAAAAGTTGATTTCTCAGTGAATAGAATGCTTTGACATAAATGTAGTTTCCATTTCAATTGTACTCAAAAGTCCTGACTGCAAACCTAATGGAAACACTTTAGGTTAACTTTCCACATGATTATGAGAAGTTTGAAAGTTGTTTCATGGCTGTACACATCTACACAAAAAAGTTGCTATCTCAGCGCATGCAATGCTTAGACAATAAAAATAGCATACATTTCAATTTTACACCAAAGCACTTACTGCAAACCTAATGGAAACACTTTAGGTTAACTTCCCACATGATTCTGAGATGTCTGAAAGTTGTTTCATACCTGTGCACATAAAGACAAAAAAGTTGATTCCTCAGTGAATAGAATGCTTTGACATAAATGTAGTTTCCATTTCAATTCTACTCAAAAGTCCTGACTGCAAACTGAATGGAAACACCTTAGGTTAAGTTTCCACATGATTATAAGTAGTTTGAAAGTTGTTTCTTTGCTGTACACATCAACACAAAAAAATTGTTATCTCAGTGCATGCACTGCTTAGACCTTACAAATAGTTTACAATTCAATTTTACACCAAAGCACTTACGGCTAACCTACTGGAAACACTTTAGGCTAACTTCCCACATGATTCTGAGATGTCTGAAAGTTGTTTCATACCTGTGCACATAAAGACAAAAAAGTTGATTTCTCAGTGAATAGAATGCTTTGACAGAAATATAGTTTCCATTTCAATTGTACTCAAAAGTCCTGACTGCAAACCTAATGGAAACACCATTGGTTAACTTTCCACATGATTATGAGAAGTTTGAAAGTTGTTTCATGGCTGTACACATCAACACAAAAAAGTTGTTATCTCAGCGCATGCAATGCTTAGACAATACAAATAGTATACATTTCAATTTTTCACCAAAGCATTTACTGCAAACCTAATGGAAACACTTTAGGTTAACTTCCCACATGTTTCTGAGATGTCTGAAAGTTGTTTCATTCCTGTGCACATAAAGACAAAAAAGTTGATTTCTCAGTGAATAGAATGCTTTGACATAAAAGTAGTTTCCATTTCAATTGTACTCAAAAGTTCTCTCTGCAAACCTGATGGTAACACTTTAGATTAACTTTCCACATGATTATGAGTAGTTTGAAAGTTGTTTCATGGCTGTACACATCAACACAAAAAAGTTGCTATCTCAGTGCATGCAATGCTTAGACAATACCAGTAGTATACATTTCAATTTTACACGAAAGCACTTACTACAAACCTAATGGAAACACTGTAGGTTAACTTCCCACATGATTCTGAGATGTCTGAAAGTTGTTTCATACCTGTGCACATAAAGACAAAAAAGTTGATTTCTCAGTGAATAGAATGCTTTGACATAAATGTAGTTTCCATTTCAATTGTACTCAAAAGTCCTGACTGCAAACCTAATGGAAACACCATAGGTTACTTTCCACATGATTACGAGAAGTTTGGAAGTTGTTTCATGGCTGTACACATCAACACAAAAATGTTGTTATCTCAGTGCATGCAATGCTTAGACAATACAAATAGTATACATTTCAGTTTTTCACCAAAGCACTTACTACAAACCTAATGGAATCACCTTAGGTTAACTTCCCAAATAATTCTGAGATGTCTGAAAGTTGTTTCAAACCTGTGCACATAAAGACAAAAAAGTTGATTTCTCAGTGAATAGAATGCTTTGACATAAATGTAGTTTCCATTTCAATTGTACTCAAAAGTCCTGACTGCAAACCTAATGGAAACACTTTAGGTTAACTTTCCACATGATTATGAGTAGTTTGAAAGTTGTTTCATGGCTGTACACATCTACACAAAAAAGTTGCTATCTCAGTGCATGCAATGCTTGGACAATAAAAATAGTATACATTTCAAATTTACACCAAAGCTCTTACTACAAACCTAATGGAAACACTTTAGGTTAACTTCCCACATGATTCTGAGATGTCTGAAAGTTGTTTCATACCTGTGCACATAAAGACAAAAAAGTTGATTTCTCAGTGAATAGAATGCTTTGACATAAAAGTAGTTTCCATTTCAATTGTACTCAAAAGTCCTGACTGCAAACCTAATGGAAACACCATAGGTTAACTTTCCACATGATTATGAGAAGTTTGAAAGTTGTTTCATGGCTGTACACATCAACACAAAAAAGTTGTTATCTCAGCGCATGCAATGCTTAGACAATACAAATAGCATACATTTCAATTTTACACCAAAGCACTTACTGCAAACCTAATGGAAACACTTTAGGTTAACTTCCCACATGATTCTGAGATGTCTGAAAGTTGTTTCATACCTGTGCACATAAAGACAAAAAAGTTGATTTCTCAGTGAATAGAATGCTTTGACATAAATGTAGTTTCCATTTCAATTGTACTCAAAAGTCCTGACTGCAAACTGAATGGAAACACCTTAGGTTAAGTTTCCACATGATTATAAGTAGTTTGAAAGTTGTTTCTTTGCTGTACACATCAACACAAACAAATTGTTATCTCAGTGCATGCACTGCTTAGACCTTACAAATAGTTTACAATTCAATTTTACACCAAAGCACTTACGGCTAACCTACTGGAAACACTTTAGGCTAACTTCCCACATGATTCTGAGATGTCTGAAAGTTGTTTCATACCTGTGCACATAAAGACAAAAAAGTTGATTTCTCAGTGAATAGAATGTTTTGACATAAATGTAGTTTCCATTTCAATTGTACTCAAAAGTCCTGACTGCAAACCTACTGGAAACACCATAGGTTAACTTTCCACATGATTATGAGTAGTTTGAAAGTTGTTTCATGGCTGTACACATCAACACAAAAAAGTTGTTATCTCAGTGCATGCAATGCTTAGAAAATACAAATAAAATACATTTGAATTTTACACCAAAGCACTTACTGCAAACCTAATGGAAACACTTTAGGTTAACTTTCCACATGATTATGAGTAGTTTCAAAGTTGTTTCAAAGCTGTACACATCAACACAAAAAAGTTGTTATCTCAGTGCATGCAATGCTTAGACAATGCAAATAGTATACATTTCAATTTTACACCAAATACTTACTGCAAACCTAATGGAAACACTTTAGGTTAACTTCCCACATGATTCTGAGATGTCTGAAAGTTGTTTCATTCCTGTGCACATAAAGACAAAAAAGTTGATTTCTCAGTGAATAGAATGCTTTGACATAAATGTAGTTTCCATTTCAATTGTACTCAAAAGTCCTGACTGCAAACCTAACGGAAACACCCTAGGTTATGTTTCCACATGATTATAAGTAGTTTGAAAGTTGTTTCTTTGCTGTACACATCAACACAAAAAAATTGTTATCTCAGTGCATGCACTGCTTAGACCTTACAAATAGTTTACAATTCAATTTTACAACAAAGCACTTACGGCTAACCTACTGGAAACACTTTAGGCTAACTTCCCACATGATTCTGAGATGTCTGAAAGTTGTTTCATACCTGTGCACATAAAGACAAAAAAGTTGATTTCTCAGTGAATAGAATGCTTTGACATAAAAGTAGTTTCCATTTCAATTGTACTCAAAAGATCTGACTGCAAACCTAATGGTAACACTTTAGATTAACTTTCCACATGATTATGAGTAGTTTGAAAGTTGTTTCATGGTTGTACACATCTACACAAAAAAGTTGCTATCTCAGTGCATGCAATGCTTAGACTATACAAGTAGTATACATTTCAATTTTACCCCAAAGCACTTACTACAAACCTAATGGAAACACTGTAGGTTAACTTCCCACATGATTCTGAGATGTCTGAAAGTTGTTTCATACCTGTGCACATAAAGACAAAAAAGTTGATTTCTCAGTGAACAGAATGCTTTGACATAAATGTAGTTTCCATTTCAATTGTACTCAAAAGTCCTGACTTCAAACCTACTGGAAACACCATAGGTTAACTTTCCACATGATTATGAGAAGTTTGAAAGTTGTTTCATTGCTGTACACATCTACACAAAAAAGTTGTTATCTCAGTGCATGCAATGCTTAGAAAATACAAATAAAATACATTTGAATTTTACACCAAATACTTACTGCAAACCTAATGGAAACACTTTAGGTTAACTTCCCACATGATTCTGAGATGTCTGAAAGTTGTTTCATTCCTGTGCACATAAAGACAAAAAAGTTGATTTCTCAGTGAATAGAATGCTTTGACATAAATGTAGTTTCCATTTCAATTGTACTCAAAAGTCCTGACTGCAAACCTAATGGAAACACTTTAGGTTAACTTTCCACATGATTATGAGAAGTTTGAAAGTTGTTTCATGGCTGTACACATCTACACAAAAAAGTTGCTATCTCAGTGCATGCAATGCTTGGACAATACAAATAGTATACATTTGAAATTTACACCAAAGCGCTTACTACAAACCTAATGGAAACACTTTAGGTTAACTTCCCACATGATTCTGAGATGTCTGAAAGTTGTTTCATACCTGTGCACATAAAGACAAAAAAGTTGATTTCTCAGTGAATAGAATGCTTTGACATAAAAGTAGTTTCCATTTCAATTGTACTCAAAAGTCCTGACTGCAAACCTAATGGAAACACCATAGGTTAACTTTCCACATGATTATGAGAAGTTTGAAAGTTGTTTCATGGCTGTACACATCAACACAAAAAAGTTGTTATCTCAGTGCATGCACTGCTTAGACCTTACAAATAGTTTACAATTCAATTTTACACCAAGGCACTTACGGCTAACCTACTGGAAACACTTTAGGCTAACTTCCCACATGATTCTGAGATGTCTGAAAGTTGTTTCATACCTGTGCACATAAAGACAAAAAAGTTGATTTCTCAGTGAATAGAATGCTTTGACATAAATGTAGTTTCCATTTCAATTGTACTCAAAAGTCCTGACTGCAAACCTACTGGAAACACCATAGGTTAACTTTCCACATGATTATGAGCAGTTTGAAAGTTGTTTCATGGCTGTACACATCAACACAAAAAAGTTGTTATCTCAGTGCATGCAATGCTTAGAAAATACAAATAAAATACATTTGAATTTTACACCAAAGCACTTACTGCAAACCTAATGGAAACACTTTAGGTTAACTTTCCACATGATTATGAGTAGTTTCATGGCTGTACACATCAACACAAAAAAGTTGTTATCTCAGTGCATGCAATGCTTAGACAATGCAAATAGTATACATTTCAATTTTACACCAAAGCACTTACTGCAAACCTAATGGAAACACTTTAGGCTAACTTCCCACATGATTCTGAGATGTCTGAAAGTTGTTTCATACCTGTGCACATAAAGACAAAAAAGTTGATTTCTCAGTGAATAGAATGCTTTGACATAAAAGTAGTTTCCATTTCAATTGTACTCAAAAGATCTGACTGCAAACCTAATGGTAACACTTTAGATTAACTTTCCACATGATTATGAGTAGTTTGAAAGTTGTTTCATGGTTGTACACATCTACACAAAAAAGTTGCTATCTCAGTGCATGCAATGCTTAGACTATACAAGTAGTATACATTTCAATTTTACACCAAAGCACTTACTACAAACCTAATGGAAACACTGTAGGTTAACTTCCCACATGATTCTGAGATGTCTGAAAGTTGTTTCATACCTGTGCACATAAAGACAAAAAAGTTGATTTCTCAGTGAATAGAATGCTTTGACATAAATGTAGTTTCCATTTCAATTGTACTCAAAAGTCCTGACTGCAAACCTAATGGAAACACCATAGGTTAACTTTCCACATGATTATGAGAAGTTTGAAAGTTGTTTCATGGCTGTACACATCTACACAAAAAAGTTGCTATCTCAGCGCATGCAATGCTTAGACAATAAAAATAGCATACATTTCAATTTTACACCAAAGCACTTACTGCAAACCTAATGCAAACACTTTAGGTTAACTTCCCACATGATTCTGAGATGTCTGAAAGTTGTTTCATACCTGTGCACATAAAGACAAAAAAGTTGATTCCTCAGTGAATAGAATGCTTTGACATAAATGTAGTTTCCATTTCAATTCTACTCAAAAGTCCTGACTGCAAACTGAATGGAAACACCTTAGGTTAAGTTTCCACATGATTATAAGTAGTTTGAAAGTTGTTTCTTTGCTGTACACATCAACACAAAAAAATTGTTATCTCAGTGCATGCACTGCTTAGACCTTACAAATAGTTTACAATTCAATTTTACACCAAGGCACTTACGGCTAACCTACTGGAAACACTTTAGGCTAACTTCCCACATGATTCTGAGATGTCTGAAAGTTGTTTCATACCTGTGCACATAAAGACAAAAAAGTTGATTTCTCAGTGAATAGAATGCTTTGACATAAATGTAGTTTCCATTTCAATTGTACTCAAAAGTCCTGACTGCAAACCTACTGGAAACACCATAGGTTAACTTTCCACATGATTATGAGCAGTTTGAAAGTTGTTTCATGGCTGTACACATCAACACAAAAAAGTTGTTATCTCAGTGCATGCAATGCTTAGAAAATACAAATAAAATACATTTGAATTTTACACCAAAGCACTTACTGCAAACCTAATGGAAACACTTTAGGTTAACTTTCCACATGATTATGAGTAGTTTCATGGCTGTACACATCAACACAAAAAAGTTGTTATCTCAGTGCATGCAATGCTTAGACAATGCAAATAGTATACATTTCAATTTTACACCAAAGCACTTACTGCAAACCTAATGGAAACACTTTAGGCTAACTTCCCACGTGATTCTGAGATGTCTGAAAGTTGTTTCATACCTGTGCACATAAAGACAAAAAAGTTGATTTCTCAGTGAATAGAATGCTTTGACATAAAAGTAGTTTCCATTTCAATTGTACTCAAAAGATCTGACTGCAAACCTAATGGTAACACTTTAGATTAACTTTCCACATGATTATGAGTAGTTTGAAAGTTGTTTCATGGTTGTACACATCTACACAAAAAAGTTGCTATCTCAGTGCATGCAATGCTTAGACTATACAAGTAGTATACATTTCAATTTTACACCAAAGCACTTACTACAAACCTAATGGAAACACTGTAGGTTAACTTCCCACATGATTCTGAGATGTCTGAAAGTTGTTTCATACCTGTGCACATAAAGACAAAAAAGTTGATTTCTTAGTGAATAGAATGCTTTGACATAAATGTAGTTTCCATTTCAATTGTACTCAAAAGTCCTGACTGCAAACCTAATGGAAACACTTTAGGTTAACTTTCCACATGATTATGAGTAGTTTGAAAGTTGTTTCATGGCTGTACACATCAACACAAAAAAGTTGCTATCTCAGTGCATGCAATGCTTAGACAATACCAGTAGTATACATTTCAATTTTACACGAAAGCACTTACTACAAACCTAATGGAAACACTGTAGGTTAACTTCCCACATGATTCTGAGATGTCTGAAAGTTGTTTCATACCTGTGCACATAAAGACAAAAAAGTTGATTTCTCAGTGAATAGAATGCTTTGACATAAATGTAGTTTCCATTTCAATTGTACTCAAAAGTCCTGACTGCAAACCTAATGGAAACACCATAGGTTACTTTCCACATGATTACGAGAAGTTTGGAAGTTGTTTCATGGCTGTACACATCTACACAAAAAAGTTGTTATCTCAGTGCATGCAATGCTTAGACAATACAAATAGTATACATTTCAATTTTTCACCAAAGCATTTACTGCAAACCTAATGGAAACACTTTAGGTTAACTTCCCACATGATTCTGAGATGTCTGAAAGTTGTTTCATTCCTGTGCACATAAAGACAAAAAAGTTGATTTCTCAGTGAATAGAATGCTTTGACATAAAAGTAGTTTCCATTTCAATTGTACTCAAAAGTTCTCTCTGCAAACCTGATGGTAACACTTTAGATTAACTTTCCACATGATTATGAGTAGTTTGAAAGTTGTTTCATGGCTGTACACATCAACACAAAAAAGTTGCTATCTCAGTGCATGCAATGCTTAGACAATACCAGTAGTATACATTTCAATTTTACACGAAAGCACTTACTACAAACCTAATGGAAACACTGTAGGTTAACTTCCCACATGATTCTGAGATGTCTGAAAGTTGTTTCATACCTGTGCACATAAAGACAAAAAAGTTGATTTCTCAGTGAATAGAATGCTTTGACATAAATGTAGTTTCCATTTCAATTGTACTCAAAAGTCCTGACTGCAAACCTAATGGAAACACCATAGGTTACTTTCCACATGATTACGAGAAGTTTGGAAGTTGTTTCATGGCTGTACACATCAACACAAAAAAGTTGTTATCTCAGTGCATGCAATGCTTAGAAAATACAAATAAAATACATTTGAATTTTACACCAAAGCACTTACTGCAAACCTAATGGAAACACTTTAGGTTAACTTTCCACATGATTATGAGTAGTTTCAAAGTTGTTTCAAAGCTGTACACATCAACACAAAAAAGTTGTTATCTCAGTGCATGCAATGCTTAGACAATGCAAATAGTATACATTTCAATTTTACACCAAATACTTACTGCAAACCTAATGGAAACACTTTAGGTTAACTTCCCACATGATTCTGAGATGTCTGAAAGTTGTTTCATTCCTGTGCACATAAAGACAAAAAAGTTGATTTCTCAGTGAATAGAATGCTTTGACATAAATGTAGTTTCCATTTCAATTGTACTCAAAAGTCCTGACTGCAAACCTAACGGAAACACCCTAGGTTATGTTTCCACATGATTATAAGTAGTTTGAAAGTTGTTTCTTTGCTGTACACATCAACACAAAAAAATTGTTATCTCAGTGCTTGCACTGCTTAGACCTTACAAATAGTTTACAATTCAATTTTACAACAAAGCACTTACGGCTAACCTACTGGAAACACTTTAGGCTAACTTCCCACATGATTCTGAGATGTCTGAAAGTTGTTTCATACCTGTGCACATAAAGACAAAAAAGTTGATTTCTCAGTGAATAGAATGCTTTGACATAAAAGTAGTTTCCATTTCAATTGTACTCAAAAGATCTGACTGCAAACCTAATGGTAACACTTTAGATTAACTTTCCACATGATTATGAGTAGTTTGAAAGTTGTTTCATGGTTGTACACATCTACACAAAAAAGTTGCTATCTCAGTGCATGCAATGCTTAGACTATACAAGTAGTATACATTTCAATTTTACCCCAAAGCACTTACTACAAACCTAATGGAAACACTGTAGGTTAACTTCCCACATGATTCTGAGATGTCTGAAAGTTGTTTCATACCTGTGCACATAAAGACAAAAAAGTTGATTTCTCAGTGAACAGAATGCTTTGACATAAATGTAGTTTCCATTTCAATTGTACTCAAAAGTCCTGACTTCAAACCTACTGGAAACACCATAGGTTAACTTTCCACATGATTATGAGAAGTTTGAAAGTTGTTTCATTGCTGTACACATCTACACAAAAAAGTTGTTATCTCAGTGCATGCAATGCTTAGAAAATACAAATAAAATACATTTGAATTTTACACCAAATACTTACTGCAAACCTAATGGAAACACTTTAGGTTAACTTCCCACATGATTCTGAGATGTCTGAAAGTTGTTTCATTCCTGTGCACATAAAGACAAAAAAGTTGATTTCTCAGTGAATAGAATGCTTTGACATAAATGTAGTTTCCATTTCAATTGTACTCAAAAGTCCTGACTGCAAACCTAATGGAAACACTTTAGGTTAACTTTCCACATGATTATGAGAAGTTTGAAAGTTGTTTCATGGCTGTACACATCTACACAAAAAAGTTGCTATCTCAGTGCATGCAATGCTTGGACAATACAAATAGTATACATTTCAAATTTACACCAAAGCGCTTACTACAAACCTAATGGAAACACTTTAGGTTAACTTCCCACATGATTCTGAGATGTCTGAAAGTTGTTTCATACCTGTGCACATAAAGACAAAAAAGTTGATTTCTCAGTGAATAGAATGCTTTGACATAAAAGTAGTTTCCATTTCAATTGTACTCAAAAGTCCTGACTGCAAACCTAATGGAAACACCATAGGTTAACTTTCCACATGATTATGAGAAGTTTGAAAGTTGTTTCATGGCTGTACACATCAACACAAAAAAGTTGTTATCTCAGTGCATGCACTGCTTAGACCTTACAAATAGTTTACAATTCAATTTTACACCAAGGCACTTACGGCTAACCTACTGGAAACACTTTAGGCTAACTTCCCACATGATTCTGAGATGTCTGAAAGTTGTTTCATACCTGTGCACATAAAGACAAAAAAGTTGATTTCTCAGTGAATAGAATGCTTTGACATAAATGTAGTTTCCATTTCAATTGTACTCAAAAGTCCTGACTGCAAACCTACTGGAAACACCATAGGTTAACTTTCCACATGATTATGAGCAGTTTGAAAGTTGTTTCATGGCTGTACACATCAACACAAAAAAGTTGTTATCTCAGTGCATGCAATGCTTAGAAAATACAAATAAAATACATTTGAATTTTACACCAAAGCACTTACTGCAAACCTAATGGAAACACTTTAGGTTAACTTTCCACATGATTATGAGTAGTTTCATGGCTGTACACATCAACACAAAAAAGTTGTTATCTCAGTGCATGCAATGCTTAGACAATGCAAATAGTATACATTTCAATTTTACACCAAAGCACTTACTGCAAACCTAATGGAAACACTTTAGGCTAACTTCCCACATGATTCTGAGATGTCTGAAAGTTGTTTCATACCTGTGCACATAAAGACAAAAAAGTTGATTTCTCAGTGAATAGAATGCTTTGACATAAAAGTAGTTTCCATTTCAATTGTACTCAAAAGATCTGACTGCAAACCTAATGGTAACACTTTAGATTAACTTTCCACATGATTATGAGTAGTTTGAAAGTTGTTTCATGGTTGTACACATCTACACAAAAAAGTTGCTATCTCAGTGCATGCAATGCTTAGACTATACAAGTAGTATACATTTCAATTTTACACCAAAGCACTTACTACAAACCTAATGGAAACACTGTAGGTTAACTTCCCACATGATTCTGAGATGTCTGAAAGTTGTTTCATACCTGTGCACATAAAGACAAAAAAGTTGATTTCTCAGTGAATAGAATGCTTTGACATAAATGTAGTTTCCATTTCAATTGTACTCAAAAGTCCTGACTGCAAACCTAATGGAAACACCATAGGTTAACTTTCCACATGATTATGAGAAGTTTGAAAGTTGTTTCATGGCTGTACACATCTACACAAAAAAGTTGCTATCTCAGCGCATGCAATGCTTATACAATAAAAATAGCATACATTTCAATTTTACACCAAAGCACTTACTGCAAACCTAATGGAAACACTTTAGGTTAACTTCCCACATGATTCTGAGATGTCTGAAAGTTGTTTCATACCTGTGCACATAAAGACAAAAAAGTTGATTCCTCAGTGAATAGAATGCTTTGACATAAATGTAGTTTCCATTTCAATTCTACTCAAAAGTCCTGACTGCAAACTGAATGGAAACAGCTTAGGTTAAGTTTCCACATGATTATAAGTAGTTTGAAAGTTGTTTCTTTGCTGTACACATCAACACAAAAAAATTGTTATCTCAGTGCATGCACTGCTTAGACCTTACAAATAGTTTACAATTCAATTTTACACCAAGGCACTTACGGCTAACCTACTGGAAACACTTTAGGCTAACTTCCCACATGATTCTGAGATGTCTGAAAGTTGTTTCATACCTGTGCACATAAAGACAAAAAAGTTGATTTCTCAGTGAATGGAATGCTTTGACATAAATGTAGTTTCCATTTCAATTGTACTCAAAAGTCCTGACTGCAAACCTACTGGAAACACCATAGGTTAACTTTCCACATGATTATGAGCAGTTTGAAAGTTGTTTCATGGCTGTACACATCAACACAAAAAAGTTGTTATCTCAGTGCATGCAATGCTTAGAAAATACAAATAAAATACATTTGAATTTTACACCAAAGCACTTACTGCAAACCTAATGGAAACACTTTAGGTTAACTTTCCACATGATTATGAGTAGTTTCATGGCTGTACACATCAACACAAAAAAGTTGTTATCTCAGTGCATGCAATGCTTAGACAATGCAAATAGTATACATTTCAATTTTACACCAAAGCACTTACTGCAAACCTAATGGAAACACTTTAGGCTAACTTCCCACGTGATTCTGAGATGTCTGAAAGTTGTTTCATACCTGTGCACATAAAGACAAAAAAGTTGATTTCTCAGTGAATAGAATGCTTTGACATAAAAGTAGTTTCCATTTCAATTGTACTCAAAAGATCTGACTGCAAACCTAATGGTAACACTTTAGATTAACTTTCCACATGATTATGAGTAGTTTGAAAGTTGTTTCATGGTTGTACACATCTACACAAAAAAGTTGCTATCTCAGTGCATGCAATGCTTAGACTATACAAGTAGTATACATTTCAATTTTACACCAAAGCACTTACTACAAACCTAATGGAAACACTGTAGGTTAACTTCCCACATGATTCTGAGATGTCTGAAAGTTGTTTCATACCTGTGCACATAAAGACAAAAAAGTTGATTTCTTAGTGAATAGAATGCTTTGACATAAATGTAGTTTCCATTTCAATTGTACTCAAAAGTCCTGACTGCAAACCTAATGGAAACACTTTAGGTTAACTTTCCACATGATTATGAGTAGTTTGAAAGTTGTTTCATGGCTGTACACATCAACACAAAAAAGTTGCTACCTCAGTGCATGCAATGCTTAGACAATACCAGTAGTATACATTTCAATTTTACACGAAAGCACTTACTACAAACCTAATGGAAACACTGTAGGTTAACTTCCCACATGATTCTGAGATGTCTGAAAGTTGTTTCATACCTGTGCACATAAAGACAAAAAAGTTGATTTCTCAGTGAATAGAATGCTTTGACATAAATGTAGTTTCCATTTCAATTGTACTCAAAAGTCCTGACTGCAAACCTAATGGAAACACCATAGGTTACTTTCCACATGATTACGAGAAGTTTGGAAGTTGTTTCATGGCTGTACACATCTACACAAAAAAGTTGTTATCTCAGTGCATGCAATGCTTAGACAATACAAATAGTATACATTTCAATTTTTCACCAAAGCATTTACTGCAAACCTAATGGAAACACTTTAGGTTAACTTCCCACATGATTCTGAGATGTCTGAAAGTTGTTTCATTCCTGTGCACATAAAGACAAAAAAGTTGATTTCTCAGTGAATAGAATGCTTTGACATAAAAGTAGTTTCCATTTCAATTGTACTCAAAAGTTCTCTCTGCAAACCTGATGGTAACACTTTAGATTAACTTTCCACATGATTATGAGTAGTTTGAAAGTTGTTTCATGGCTGTACACATCAACACAAAAAAGTTGCTATCTCAGTGCATGCAATGCTTAGACAATACCAGTAGTATACATTTCAATTTTACACGAAAGCACTTACTACAAACCTAATGGAAACACTGTAGGTTAACTTCCCACATGATTCTGAGATGTCTGAAAGTTGTTTCATACCTGTGCACATAAAGACAAAAAAGTTGATTTCTCAGTGAATAGAATGCTTTGACATAAATGTAGTTTCCATTTCAATTGTACTCAAAAGTCCTGACTGCAAACCTAATGGAAACACCATAGGTTACTTTCCACATGATTACGAGAAGTTTGGAAGTTGTTTCATGGCTGTACACATCAACACAAAAAAGTTGTTATCTCAGTGCATGCAATGCTTAGACAATACAAATAGTATACATTTCAGTTTTTCACCAAAGCACTTACTACAAACCTAATGGAATCACGTTAGGTTAACTTCCCAAATAATTCTGAGATGTCTGAAAGTTGTTTCAAACCTGTGCACATAAAGACAAAAAAGTTGATTTCTCAGTGAATAGAATGCTTTGACATAAATGTAGTTTCCATTTCAATTGTACTCAAAAGTCCTGACTGCAAACCTAATGGAAACACCATAGGTTAACTTTCCACATGATTATGAGAAGTTTGAAAGTTGTTTCATGGCTGTACACATCAACACAAAAAAGTTGTTATCTCAGCGCATGCAATGCTTAGACAATACAAATAGCATACATTTCAATTTTACACCAAAGCACTTACTGCAAACCTAATGGAAACACTTTAGGTTAACTTCCCACATGATTCTGAGATGTCTGAAAGTTGTTTCATACCTGTGCACATAAAGACAAAAAAGTTGATTTCTCAGTGAATAGAATGCTTTGACATAAATGTAGTTTCCATTTCAATTGTACTCAAAAGTCCTGACTGCAAACTGAATGGAAACACCTTAGGTTAAGTTTCCACATGATTATAAGTAGTTTGAAAGTTGTTTCTTTGCTGTACACATCAACACAAACAAATTGTTATCTCAGTGCATGCAATGCTTAGACCTTACAAATAGTTTACAATTCAATTTTACACCAAAGCACTTACGGCTAACCTACTGGAAACACTTTAGGCTAACTTCCCACATGATTCTGAGATGTCTGAAAGTTGTTTCATACCTGTGCACATAAAGACAAAAAAGTTGATTTCTCAGTGAATAGAATGTTTTGACATAAATGTAGTTTCCATTTCAATTGTACTCAAAAGTCCTGACTGCAAACCTACTGGAAACACCATAGGTTAACTTTCCACATGATTATGAGTAGTTTGAAAGTTGTTTCATGGCTGTACACATCAACACAAAAAAGTTGTTATCTCAGTGCATGCAATGCTTAGAAAATACAAATAAAATACATTTGAATTTTACACCAAAGCACTTACTGCAAACCTAATGGAAACACTTTAGGTTAACTTTCCACATGATTATGAGTAGTTTCAAAGTTGTTTCATGGCTGTACACATCAACACAAAAAAGTTGTTATCTCAGTGCATGCAATGCTTAGACAATGCAAATAGTATACATTTCAATTTTACACCAAATACTTACTGCAAACCTAATGGAAACACTTTAGGTTAACTTCCCACATGATTCTGAGATGTCTGAAAGTTGTTTCATTCCTGTGCACATAAAGACAAAAAAGTTGATTTCTCAGTGAATAGAATGCTTTGACATAAATGTAGTTTCCATTTCAATTGTACTCAAAAGTCCTGACTGCAAACCTAATGGAAACACCCTAGGTTAAGTTTCCACATGATTATAAGTAGTTTGAAAGTTGTTTCTTTGCTGTACACATCAACACAAAAAAATTGTTATCTCAGTGCATGCACTGCTTAGACCTTACAAATAGTTTACAATTCAATTTTACAACAAAGCACTTATGGCTAACCTACTGGAAACACTTTAGGCTAACTTCCCACATGATTCTGAGATGTCTGAAAGTTGTTTCATACCTGTGCACATAAAGACAAAAAAGTTGATTTCTCAGTGAATAGAATGCTTTGACATAAAAGTAGTTTCCATTTCAATTGTACTCAAAAGATCTGACTGCAAACCTAATGGTAACACTTTAGATTAACTTTCCACATGATTATGAGTAGTTTGAAAGTTGTTTCATGGTTGTACACATCTACACAAAAAAGTTGCTATCTCAGTGCATGCAATGCTTAGACTATACAAGTAGTATACATTTCAATTTTACCCCAAAGCACTTACTACAAACCTAATGGAAACACTGTAGGTTAACTTCCCACATGATTCTGAGATGTCTGAAAGTTGTTTCATACCTGTGCACATAAAGACAAAAAAGTTGATTTCTCAGTGAACAGAATGCTTTGACATAAATGTAGTTTCCATTTCAATTGTACTCAAAAGTCCTGACTTCAAACCTACTGGAAACACCATAGGTTAACTTTCCACATGATTATGAGAAGTTTGAAAGTTGTTTCATTGCTGTACACATCTACACAAAAAAGTTGTTATCTCAGTGCATGCAATGCTTAGAAAATACAAATAAAATACATTTGAATTTTACACCAAATACTTACTGCAAACCTAATGGAAACACTTTAGGTTAACTTCCCACATGATTCTGAGATGTCTGAAAGTTGTTTCATTCCTGTGCACATAAAGACAAAAAAGTTGATTTCTCAGTGAATAGAATGCTTTGACATAAATGTAGTTTCCATTTCAATTGTACTCAAAAGTCCTGACTGCAAACCTAATGGAAACACTTTAGGTTAACTTTCCACATGATTATGAGAAGTTTGAAAGTTGTTTCATGGCTGTACACATCTACACAAAAAATTTGCTATCTCAGTGCATGCAATGCTTGGACAATACAAATAGTATACATTTCAAATTTACACCAAAGCGCTTACTACAAACCTAATGGAAACACTTTAGGTTAACTTCCCACATGATTCTGAGATGTCTGAAAGTTGTTTCATACCTGTGCACATGAAGACAAAAAAGTTGATTTCTCAGTGAATAGAATGCTTTGACATAAAAGTAGTTTCCATTTCAATTGTACTCAAAAGTCCTGACTGCAAACCTTATGGAAACACCATAGGTTAACTTTCCACATGATTATGAGAAGTTTGAAAGTTGTTTCATGGCTGTACACATCAACACAAAAAAGTTGTTATCTCAGCGCATGCAATGCTTAGACAATACAAATAGCATACATTTCAATTTTACACCAAAGCACTTACTGCAAACCTAATGGAAACACTTTAGGTTAACTTCCCACATGATTCTGAGATGTCTGAAAGTTGTTTCATACCTGTGCACATAAAGACAAAAAAGTTGATTTCTCAGTGAATAGAATGCTTTGACATAAATGTAGTTTCCATTTCAATTCTACTCAAAGGTCCTGACTGCAAACTGAATGGAAACACCTTAGGTTAAGTTTCCACATGATTATAAGTAGTTTGAAAGTTGTTTCTTTGCTGTACACATCAACACAAAAAAATTGTTATCTCAGTGCATGCACTGCTTAGACCTTACAAATAGTTTACAATTCAATTTTACACCAAGGCACTTACGGCTAACCTACTGGAAACACTTTAGGCTAACTTCCCACATGATTCAGAGATGTCTGAAAGTTGTTTCATACCTGTGCACATAAAGACAAAAAAGTTGATTTCTCAGTGAATAGAATGCTTTGACATAAATGTAGTTTCCATTTCAATTCTACTCAAAAGTCCTGACTGCAAACCTACTGGAAACACCATAGGTTAACTTTCCACATGATTATGAGCAGTTTGAAAGTTGTTTCATGGCTGTACACATCAACACAAAAAAGTTGTTATCTCAGTGCATGCAATGCTTAGAAAATACAAATAAAATACATTTGAATTTTACACCAAAGCACTTACTGCAAACCTAATGGAAACACTTTAGGTTAACTTTCCACATGATTATGAGTAGTTTCATGGCTGTACACATCAACACAAAAAAGTTGTTATCTCAGTGCATGCAATGCTTAGACAATGCAAATAGTATACATTTCAATTTTACACCAAAGCACTTACTGCAAACCTAATGGAAACACTTTAGGCTAACTTCCCACATGATTCTGAGATGTCTGAAAGTTGTTTCATACCTGTGCACATAAAGACAAAAAAGTTGATTTCTCAGTGAATAGAATGCTTTGACATAAAAGTAGTTTCCATTTCAATTGTACTCAAAAGATCTGACTGCAAACCTAATGGTAACACTTTAGATTAACTTTCCACATGATTATGAGTAGTTTGAAAGTTGTTTCATGGTTGTACACATCTACACAAAAAAGTTGCTATCTCAGTGCATGCAATGCTTAGACTATACAAGTAGTATACATTTCAATTTTACACCAAAGCACTTACTACAAACCTAATGGAAACACTGTAGGTTAACTTCCCACATGATTCTGAGATGTCTGAAAGTTGTTTCATACCTGTGCACATAAAGACAAAAAAGTTGATTTCTTAGTGAATAGAATGCTTTGACATAAATGTAGTTTCCATTTCAATTGTACTCAAAAGTCCTGACTGCAAACCTAATGGAAACACTTTAGGTTAACTTTCCACATGATTATGAGAAGTTTGAAAGTTGTTTCATGGCTGTACACATCTACACAAAAAAGTTGCTATCACAGCGCATGCAATGCTTAGACAATAAAAATAGCATACATTTCAATTTTACACCAAAGCACTTACTGCAAACCTAATGGAAACACTTTAGGTTAACTTCCCACATGATTCTGAGATGTCTGAAAGTTGTTTCATACCTGTGCACATAAAGACAAAAAAGTTGATTCCTCAGTGAATAGAATGCTTTGACATAAATGTAGTTTCCATTTCAATTCTACTCAAAAGTCCTGACTGCAAACTGAATGGAAACACCTTAGGTTAAGTTTCCACATGATTATAAGTAGTTTGAAAGTTGTTTCTTTGCTGTACACATCAACACAAAAAAGTTGCTATCTCAGTGCATGCAATGCTTAGACAATACCAGTAGTATACATTTCAATTTTACACGAAAGCACTTACTACAAACCTAATGGAAACACTGTAGGTTAACTTCCCACATGATTCTGAGATGTCTGAAAGTTGTTTCATACCTGTGCACATAAAGACAAAAAAGTTGATTTCTCAGTGAATAGAATGCTTTGACATAAATGTAGTTTCCATTTCAATTGTACTCAAAAGTCCTGACTGCAAACCTAATGGAAACACCATAGGTTACTTTCCACATGATTACGAGAAGTTTGGAAGTTGTTTCATGGCTGTACACATCTACACAAAAAAGTTGTTATCTCAGTGCATGCAATGCTTATACAATACAAATAGTATACATTTCAGTTTTTCACCAAAGCACTTACTACAAACCTAATGGAATCACCTTAGGTTAACTTCCCAAATAATTCTGAGATGTCTGAAAGTTGTTTCATACCTGTGCACATAAAGACAAAAAAGTTGATTTCTCAGTGAATAGAATGCTTTGACATAAATGTAGTTTCCATTTCAATTCTACTCAAAGGTCCTGACTGCAAACTGAATGGAAACACCTTAGGTTAAGTTTCCACATGATTATAAGTAGTTTGAAAGTTGTTTCTTTGCTGTACACATCAACACAAAAAAATTGTTATCTCAGTGCATGCACTGCTTAGACCTTACAAATAGTTTACAATTCAATTTTACACCAAGGCACTTACGGCTAACCTACTGGAAACACTTTAGGCTAACTTCCCACATGATTCTGAGATGTCTGAAAGTTGTTTCATACCTGTGCACATAAAGACAAAAAAGTTGATTTCTCAGTGAATAGAATGCTTTGACATAAATGTAGTTTCCATTTCAATTGTACTCAAAAGTCCTGACTGCAAACCTACTGGAAACACCATAGGTTAACTTTCCACATGATTATGAGCAGTTTGAAAGTTGTTTCATGGCTGTACACATCAACACAAAAAAGTTGTTATCTCAGTGCATGCAATGCTTAGAAAATACAAATAAAATACATTTGAATTTTACACCAAAGCACTTACTGCAAACCTAATGGAAACACTTTAGGTTAACTTTCCACATGATTATGAGTAGTTTCATGGCTGTACACATCAACACAAAAAAGTTGTTATCTCAGTGCATGCAATGCTTAGACAATGCAAATAGTATACATTTCAATTTTACACCAAAGCACTTACTGCAAACCTAATGGAAACACTTTAGGCTAACTTCCCACATGATTCTGAGATGTCTGAAAGTTGTTTCATACCTGTGCACATAAAGACAAAAAAGTTGATTTCTCAGTGAATAGAATGCTTTGACATAAAAGTAGTTTCCATTTCAATTGTACTCAAAAGATCTGACTGCAAACCTAATGGTAACACTTTAGATTAACTTTCCACATGATTATGAGTAGTTTGAAAGTTGTTTCATGGTTGTACACATCTACACAAAAAAGTTGCTATCTCAGTGCATGCAATGCTTAGACTATACAAGTAGTATACATTTCAATTTTACACCAAAGCACTTACTACAAACCTAATGGAAACACTGTAGGTTAACTTCCCACATGATTCTGAGATGTCTGAAAGTTGTTTCATACCTGTGCACATAAAGACAAAAAAGTTGATTTCTTAGTGAATAGAATGCTTTGACATAAATGTAGTTTCCATTTCAATTGTACTCAAAAGTCCTGACTGCAAACCTAATGGAAACACTTTAGGTTAACTTTCCACATGATTATGAGAAGTTTGAAAGTTGTTTCATGGCTGTACACATCTACACAAAAAAGTTGCTATCACAGCGCATGCAATGCTTAGACAATAAAAATAGCATACATTTCAATTTTACACCAAAGCACTTACTGCAAACCTAATGGAAACACTTTAGGTTAACTTCCCACATGATTCTGAGATGTCTGAAAGTTGTTTCATACCTGTGCACATAAAGACAAAAAAGTTGATTCCTCAGTGAATAGAATGCTTTGACATAAATGTAGTTTCCATTTCAATTCTACTCAAAAGTCCTGACTGCAAACTGAATGGAAACACCTTAGGTTAAGTTTCCACATGATTATAAGTAGTTTGAAAGTTGTTTCTTTGCTGTACACATCAACACAAAAAAGTTGCTATCTCAGTGCATGCAATGCTTAGACAATACCAGTAGTATACATTTCAATTTTACACGAAAGCACTTACTACAAACCTAATGGAAACACTGTAGGTTAACTTCCCACATGATTCTGAGATGTCTGAAAGTTGTTTCATACCTGTGCACATAAAGACAAAAAAGTTGATTTCTCAGTGAATAGAATGCTTTGACATAAATGTAGTTTCCATTTCAATTGTACTCAAAAGTCCTGACTGCAAACCTAATGGAAACACCATAGGTTACTTTCCACATGATTACGAGAAGTTTGGAAGTTGTTTCATGGCTGTACACATCTACACAAAAAAGTTGTTATCTCAGTGCATGCAATGCTTATACAATACAAATAGTATACATTTCAGTTTTTCACCAAAGCACTTACTACAAACCTAATGGAATCACCTTAGGTTAACTTCCCAAATAATTCTGAGATGTCTGAAAGTTGTTTCAAACCTGTGCACATAAAGACAAAAAAGTTGATTTCTCAGTGAATAGAATGCTTTGACATAAAAGTAGTTTCCATTTCAATTGTACTCAAAAGTTCTGACTGCAAACCTAATGGTAACACTTTAGATTAACTTTCCACATGATTATGAGTAGTTTGAAAGTTGTTTCATGGCTGTACACATCTACACAAAAAAATTGCTATCTCAGCGCATGCAATGCTTAGACAATACAAGTAGTATACATTTCAATTTTACACCAAAGCACTTACTACAAACCTAATGGAAACACTGTAGGTTAACTTCCCATTTGATTCTGAGATGTCTGAAAGTTGTTTCATACCTGTGCACATAAAGACAAAAAAGTTGATTTCTCAGTGAATAGAATGCTTTGACATAAATGTAGTTTCCATTTCAATTGTACTCAAAAGTCCTGACTGCAAACCTAATGGAAACACCATAGGTTAACTTTCCACATGATTACGAGAAGTTTGAAAGTTGTTTCATGGCTGTACACATCAACACAAAAAAGTTGTTATCTCAGTGCATGCAATGCTTAGACAATACAAATAGTATACATTTCAGTTTTTCACCAAAGCACTTACTACAAACCTAATGGTATCACCTTAGGTTAACTTCCCACATAATTCTGAGATGTCTGAAAGTTGTTTCAAACCTGTGCACATAAAGACAAAAAAGTTGATTTCTCAGTGAATAGAATGCTTTGACATAAATGTAGTTTCCATTTCAATTGTACTCAAAAGTCCTGACTGCAAACCTAATGGAAACACCATAGGTTAACATTCCACATGATTACGAGAAGTTTGAAAGTTGTTTCATGGCTGTACACATCCACAAAAAAGTTGTTATCTCAGTGCATGCAATGCTTAGACAATACAAATAGTATACATTTCAGTTTTTCACCAAAGCACTTACTACAAACCTAATGGAATCACCTTAGGTTAACTTCCCACATAATTCTGAGATGTCTGAAAGTTGTTTCATTCCTGTACACATAAAGACAAAAAAGTTGATTTCTCAGTGAATAGAATGCTTTGACATAAATGTAGTTTCCATTTCAATTGTACTCAAAAGTCCTGACTGCAAACCTAATGGAAACACTTTAGGTTAACTTTCCACATGATTATGAGTAGTTTGAAAGTTGTTTCATGGCTGTACACATCTACACAAAAAAGTTGCTATCTCAGTGCATGCAATGCTTGGACAATAAAAATAGTATACATTTCAAATTTACACCAAAGCTCTTACTACAAACCTAATGGAAACACTTTAGGTTAACTTCCCACATGATTCTGAGATGTCTGAAAGTTGTTTCATACCTGTGCACATAAAGACAAAAAAGTTGATTTCTCAGTGAATAGAATGCTTTGACATAAAAGTAGTTTCCATTTCAATTGTACTCAAAAGTCCTGACTGCAAACCTAATGGAAACACCATAGGTTAACTTTCCACATGATTATGAGAAGTTTGAAAGTTGTTTCATGGCTGTACACATCAACACAAAAAAGTTGTTATCTCAGCGCATGCAATGCTTAGACAATACAAATAGCATACATTTCAATTTTACACCAAAGCACTTACTGCAAACCTAATGGAAACACTTTAGGTTAACTTCCCACATGATTCTGAGATGTCTGAAAGTTGTTTCATACCTGTGCACATAAAGACAAAAAAGTTGATTTCTCAGTGAATAGAATGCTTTGACATAAATGTAGTTTCCATTTCAATTGTACTCAAAAGTCCTGACTGCAAACTGAATGGAAACACCTTAGGTTAAGTTTCCACATGATTATAAGTAGTTTGAAAGTTGTTTCTTTGCTGTACACATCAACACAAACAAATTGTTATCTCAGTGCATGCACTGCTTAGACCTTACAAATAGTTTACAATTCAATTTTACACCAAAGCACTTACGGCTAACCTACTGGAAACACTTTAGGCTAACTTCCCACATGATTCTGAGATGTCTGAAAGTTGTTTCATACCTGTGCACATAAAGACAAAAAAGTTGATTTCTCAGTGAATAGAATGTTTTGACATAAATGTAGTTTCCATTTCAATTGTACTCAAAAGTCCTGACTGCAAACCTACTGGAAACACCATAGGTTAACTTTCCACATGATTATGAGTAGTTTGAAAGTTGTTTCATGGCTGTACACATCAACACAAAAAAGTTGTTATCTCAGTGCATGCAATGCTTAGAAAATACAAATAAAATACATTTGAATTTTACACCAAAGCACTTACTGCAAACCTAATGGAAACACTTTAGGTTAACTTTCCACATGATTATGAGTAGTTTCAAAGTTGTTTCATGGCTGTACACATCAACACAAAAAAGTTGTTATCTCAGTGCATGCAATGCTTAGACAATGCAAATAGTATACATTTCAATTTTACACCAAATACTTACTGCAAACCTAATGGAAACACTTTAGGTTAACTTCCCACATGATTCTGAGATGTCTGAAAGTTGTTTCATTCCTGTGCACATAAAGACAAAAAAGTTGATTTCTCAGTGAATAGAATGCTTTGACATAAATGTAGTTTCCATTTCAATTGTACTCAAAAGTCCTGACTGCAAACCTAATGGAAACACCCTAGGTTAAGTTTCCACATGATTATAAGTAGTTTGAAAGTTGTTTCTTTGCTGTACACATCAACACAAAAAAATTGTTATCTCAGTGCATGCACTGCTTAGACCTTACAAATAGTTTACAATTCAATTTTACAACAAAGCACTTACGGCTAACCTACTGGAAACACTTTAGGCTAACTTCCCACATGATTCTGAGATGTCTGAAAGTTGTTTCATACCTGTGCACATAAAGACAAAAAAGTTGATTTCTCAGTGAATAGAATGCTTTGACATAAAAGTAGTTTCCATTTCAATTGTACTCAAAAGATCTGACTGCAAACCTAATGGTAACACTTTAGATTAACTTTCCACATGATTATGAGTAGTTTGAAAGTTGTTTCATGGTTGTACACATCTACACAAAAAAGTTGCTATCTCAGTGCATGCAATGCTTAGACTATACAAGTAGTATACATTTCAATTTTACCCCAAAGCACTTACTACAAACCTAATGGAAACACTGTAGGTTAACTTCCCACATGATTCTGAGATGTCTGAAAGTTGTTTCATACCTGTGCACATAAAGACAAAAAAGTTGATTTCTCAGTGAACAGAATGCTTTGACATAAATGTAGTTTCCATTTCAATTGTACTCAAAAGTCCTGACTTCAAACCTACTGGAAACACCATAGGTTAACTTTCCACATGATTATGAGAAGTTTGAAAGTTGTTTCATTGCTGTACACATCTACACAAAAAAGTTGTTATCTCAGTGCATGCAATGCTTAGAAAATACAAATAAAATACATTTGAATTTTACACCAAATACTTACTGCAAACCTAATGGAAACACTTTAGGTTAACTTCCCACATGATTCTGAGATGTCTGAAAGTTGTTTCATTCCTGTGCACATAAAGACAAAAAAGTTGATTTCTCAGTGAATAGAATGCTTTGACATAAATGTAGTTTCCATTTCAATTGTACTCAAAAGTCCTGACTGCAAACCTAATGGAAACACTTTAGGTTAACTTTCCACATGATTATGAGAAGTTTGAAAGTTGTTTCATGGCTGTACACATCTACACAAAAAAGTTGCTATCTCAGTGCATGCAATGCTTGGACAATACAAATAGTATACATTTCAAATTTACACCAAAGCGCTTACTACAAACCTAATGGAAACACTTTAGGTTAACTTCCCACATGATTCTGAGATGTCTGAAAGTTGTTTCATACCTGTGCACATAAAGACAAAAAAGTTGATTTCTCAGTGAATAGAATGCTTTGACATAAAAGTAGTTTCCATTTCAATTGTACTCAAAAGTCCTGACTGCAAACCTAATGGAAACACCATAGGTTAACTTTCCACATGATTATGAGAAGTTTGAAAGTTGTTTCATGGCTGTACACATCAACACAAAAAAGTTGTTATCTCAGTGCATGCACTGCTTAGACCTTACAAATAGTTTACAATTCAATTTTACACCAAGGCACTTACGGCTAACCTACTGGAAACACTTTAGGCTAACTTCCCACATGATTCTGAGATGTCTGAAAGTTGTTTCATACCTGTGCACATAAAGACAAAAAAGTTGATTTCTCAGTGAATAGAATGCTTTGACATAAATGTAGTTTCCATTTCAATTGTACTCAAAAGTCCTGACTGCAAACCTACTGGAAACACCATAGGTTAACTTTCCACATGATTATGAGCAGTTTGAAAGTTGTTTCATGGCTGTACACATCAACACAAAAAAGTTGTTATCTCAGTGCATGCAATGCTTAGAAAATACAAATAAAATACATTTGAATTTTACACCAAAGCACTTACTGCAAACCTAATGGAAACACTTTAGGTTAACTTTCCACATGATTATGAGTAGTTTCATGGCTGTACACATCAACACAAAAAAGTTGTTATCTCAGTGCATGCAATGCTTAGACAATGCAAATAGTATACATTTCAATTTTACACCAAAGCACTTACTGCAAACCTAATGGAAACACTTTAGGCTAACTTCCCACATGATTCTGAGATGTCTGAAAGTTGTTTCATACCTGTGCACATAAAGACAAAAAAGTTGATTTCTCAGTGAATAGAATGCTTTGACATAAAAGTAGTTTCCATTTCAATTGTACTCAAAAGATCTGACTGCAAACCTAATGGTAACACTTTAGATTAACTTTCCACATGATTATGAGTAGTTTGAAAGTTGTTTCATGGTTGTACACATCTACACAAAAAAGTTGCTATCTCAGTGCATGCAATGCTTAGACTATACAAGTAGTATACATTTCAATTTTACACCAAAGCACTTACTACAAACCTAATGGAAACACTGTAGGTTAACTTCCCACATGATTCTGAGATGTCTGAAAGTTGTTTCATACCTGTGCACATAAAGACAAAAAAGTTGATTTCTCAGTGAATAGAATGCTTTGACATAAATGTAGTTTCCATTTCAATTGTACTCAAAAGTCCTGACTGCAAACCTAATGGAAACACCATAGGTTAACTTTCCACATGATTATGAGAAGTTTGAAAGTTGTTTCATGGCTGTACACATCTACACAAAAAAGTTGCTATCTCAGCGCATGCAATGCTTAGACAATAAAAATAGCATACATTTCAATTTTACACCAAAGCACTTACTGCAAACCTAATGGAAACACTTTAGGTTAACTTCCCACATGATTCTGAGATGTCTGAAAGTTGTTTCATACCTGTGCACATAAAGACAAAAAAGTTGATTCCTCAGTGAATAGAATGCTTTGACATAAATGTAGTTTCCATTTCAATTCTACTCAAAAGTCCTGACTGCAAACTGAATGGAAACACCTTAGGTTAAGTTTCCACATGATTATAAGTAGTTTGAAAGTTGTTTCTTTGCTGTACACATCAACACAAAAAAATTGTTATCTCAGTGCATGCACTGCTTAGACCTTACAAATAGTTTACAATTCAATTTTACACCAAAGCACTTACGGCTAACCTACTGGAAACACTTTAGGCTAACTTCCCACATGATTCTGAGATGTCTGAAAGTTGTTTCATACCTGTGCACATAAAGACAAAAAAGTTGATTTCTCAGTGAATAGAATGCTTTGACATAAATGTAGTTTCCATTTCAATTGTACTCAAAAGTCCTGACTGCAAACCTACTGGAAACACCATAGGTTAACTTTCCACATGATTATGAGCAGTTTGAAAGTTGTTTCATGGCTGTACACATCAACACAAAAAAGTTGTTATCTCAGTGCATGCAATGCTTAGAAAATACAAATAAAATACATTTGAATTTTACACCAAAGCACTTACTGCAAACCTAATGGAAACACTTTAGGTTAACTTTCCACATGATTATGAGTAGTTTCAAAGTTGTTTCATGGCTGTACACATCAACACAAAAAAGTTGTTATCTCAGTGCATGCAATGCTTAGACAATGCAAATAGTATACATTTCAATTTTACACCAAAGCACTTACTGCAAACCTAATGGAAACAACTTAGATTAACTTCCCACATGATTCTGAGATGTCTGAAAGTTGTTTCATACCTGTGCACATAAAGACAAAAAAGTTGATTTCTCAGTGAACAGAATGCTTTGACATAAATGTAGTTTCCATTTCAATTGTACTCAAAAGTCCTGACTTCAAACCTACTGGAAACACCATAGGTTAACTTTCCACATGATTATGAGAAGTTTGAAAGTTGTTTCATGGCTGTACACATCTACACAAAAAAGTTGTTATCTCAGTGCATGCAATGCTTAGAAAATACAAATAAAATACATTTGAATTTTACACCAAATACTTACTGCAAACCTAATGGAAACACTTTAGGTTAACTTCCCACATGATTCTGAGATGTCTGAAAGTTGTTTCATTCCTGTGCACATAAAGACAAAAAAGTTGATTTCTCAGTGAATAGAATGCTTTGACATAAATGTAGTTTCCATTTCAATTGTACTCAAAACTCCTGACTGCAAACCTAATGGAAACACTTTAGGTTAACTTTCCACATGATTATGAGAAGTTTGAAAGTTGTTTCATGGCTGTACACATCTACACAAAAAAGTTGCTATCTCAGTGCATGCAATGCTTGGACAATACAAATAGTATACATTTCAAATTTACACCAAAGCGCTTACTACAAACCTAATGGAAACACTTTAGGTTAACTTCCCACATGATTCTGAGATGTCTGAAAGTTGTTTCAGACCTGTGCACATAAAGACAAAAAAGTTGATTTCTCAGTGAATAGAATGCTTTGACATAAAAGTAGTTTCCATTTCAATTGTACTCAAAAGTCCTGACTGCAAACCTACTGGAAACACCATAGGTTAACTTTCCACATGATTATGAGCAGTTTGAAAGTTGTTTCATGGCTGTACACATCAACACAAAAAAGTTGTTATCTCAGTGCATGCAATGTTTAGAAAATACAAATAAAATACATTTGAATTTTACACCAAAGCACTTACTGCAAACCTAATGGAAACACTTTAGGTTAACTTTCCACATGATTATGAGTAGTTTCAAAGTTGTTTCATGGCTGTACACATCAACACAAAAAAGTTGTTATCTCAGTGCATGCAATGCTTAGACAATGCAAATAGTATACATTTCAATTTTACACCAAAGCACTTACTGCAAACCTAATGGAAACACATTAGGCTAACTTCCCACATGATTCTGAGATGTCTGAAAGTTGTTTCATACCTGTGCACATAAAGACAAAAAAGTTGATTTCTCTGTGAATAGAATGCTTTGACATAAAAGTAGTTTCCATTTCAATTGTACTCAAAAGTTCTGACTGCAAACCTAATGGTAACACTTTAGATTAACTTTCCACATGATTATGAGTAGTTTGAAAGTTGTTTCATGGCTGTACACATCTACACAAAAAAGTTGCTATCTCAGTGCATGCAATGCTTAGACAATACAAGTAGTATACATTTCAATTTTACACCAAAGCACTTACTACAAACCTAATGGAAACACTGTAGGTTAACTTCCCACATGATTCTGAGATGTCTGAAAGTTGTTTCATACCTGTGCACATAAAGACAAAAAAGTTGATTTCTCAGTGAATAGAATGCTTTGACATAAATGTAGTTTCCATTTCAATTGTACTCAAAAGTCCTGACTGCAAACCTAATGGAAACACCATAGGTTAACTTTCCACATGATTATGAGAAGTTTGAAAGTTGTTTCATGGCTGTACACATCTACACAAAAAAGTTGTTATCTCAGTGCATGCAATGCTTAGAAAATACAAATAAAATACATTTGAATTTTACACCAAAGCACTTACTGCAAACCTAATGGAAACACTTCAGGTTAACTTCCCACATGATTCTGAGATCTCTGAAAGTTGTTTCATTCCTGTGCACATAAAGACAAAAAAGTTGATTTCTCAGTGAATAGAATGCTTTGACATAAATGTAGTTTCCATTTCAATTGTACTCAAAAGTCCTGACTGCAAACTGAATGGAAACACGTTAGCTTAAGTTTCCACATGATTATCAGTAGTTTGAAAGTTGTTTCTTGGCTGTACACATCAACACAAAAAAATTGTTATCTCAGTGCATGCACTGCTTAGACCTTACAAATAGTTTACAATTCAATTTTACACCAAAGCACTTACGGATAACCTACTGGAAACACTTTAGGCTAACTTCCCACATGATTCTGAGATGTCTGAAAGTTGTTTCATACCTGTGCACATAAAGACAAAAAAGTTGATTTCTCAGTGAATAGAATGCTTTGACATAAATGTAGTTTCCATTTCAATTGTACTCAAAAGTCCTGACTGCAAACCTAATGGAAACACCATAGGTTAACATTCCACATGATTACGAGAAGTTTGAAAGTTGTTTCATGGCTGTACACATCCACAAAAAAGTTGTTATCTCAGTGCATGCAATGCTTAGACAATACAAATAGTATACATTTCAGTTTTTCACCAAAGCACTTACTACAAACCTAATGGAATCACCTTAGGTTAACTTCCCACATAATTCTGAGATGTCTGAAAGTTGTTTCATTCCTGTACACATAAAGACAAAAAAGTTGATTTCTCAGTGAATAGAATGCTTTGACATAAATGTAGTTTCCATTTCAATTGTACTCAAAAGTCCTGACTGCAAACCTAATGGAAACACTTTAGGTTAACTTTCCACATGATTATGAGTAGTTTGAGAGTTGTTTCATGGCTGTACACATCTACACAAAAAAGTTGCTATCTCAGTGCATGCAATGCTTGGACAATAAAAATAGTATACATTTCAAATTTACACCAAAGCTCTTACTACAAACCTAATGGAAACACTTTAGGTTAACTTCCCACATGATTCTGAGATGTCTGAAAGTTGTTTCATACCTGTGCACATAAAGACAAAAAAGTTGATTTCTCAGTGAATAGAATGCTTTGACATAAAAGTAGTTTCCATTTCAATTGTACTCAAAAGTCCTGACTGCAAACCTAATGGAAACACCATAGGTTAACTTTCCACATGATTATGAGAAGTTTGAAAGTTGTTTCATGGCTGTACACACCAACACAAAAAAGTTGTTATCTCAGCGCATGCAATGCTTAGACAATACAAATAGCATACATTTCAATTTTACACCAAAGCACTTACTGCAAACCTAATGGAAACACTTTAGGTTAACTTCCCACATGATTCTGAGATGTCTGAAAGTTGTTTCATACCTGTGCACATAAAGACAAAAAAGTTGATTTCTCAGTGAATAGAATGCTTTGACATAAATGTAGTTTCCATTTCAATTGTACTCAAAAGTCCTGACTGCAAACTGAATGGAAACACCTTAGGTTAAGTTTCCACATGATTATAAGTAGTTTGAAAGTTGTTTCTTTGCTGTACACATCAACACAAACAAATTGTTATCTCAGTGCATGCACTGCTTAGACCTTACAAATAGTTTACAATTCAATTTTACACCAAAGCACTTACGGCTAACCTACTGGAAACACTTTAGGCTAACTTCCCACATGATTCTGAGATGTCTGAAAGTTGTTTCATACCTGTGCACATAAAGACAAAAAAGTTGATTTCTCAGTGAATAGAATGTTTTGACATAAATGTAGTTTCCATTTCAATTGTACTCAAAAGTCCTGACTGCAAACCTACTGGAAACACCATAGGTTAACTTTCCACATGATTATGAGTAGTTTGAAAGTTGTTTCATGGCTGTACACATCAACACAAAAAAGTTGTTATCTCAGTGCATGCAATGCTTAGAAAATACAAATAAAATACATTTGAATTTTACACCAAAGCACTTACTGCAAACCTAATGGAAACACTTTAGGTTAACTTTCCACATGATTATGAGTAGTTTCAAAGTTGTTTCATGGCTGTACACATCAACACAAAAAAGTTGTTATCTCAGTGCATGCAATGCTTAGACAATGCAAATAGTATACATTTCAATTTTACACCAAATACTTACTGCAAACCTAATGGAAACACTTTAGGTTAACTTCCCACATGATTCTGAGATGTCTGAAAGTTGTTTCATTCCTGTGCACATAAAGACAAAAAAGTTGATTTCTCAGTGAATAGAATGCTTTGACATAAATGTAGTTTCCATTTCAATTGTACTCAAAAGTCCTGACTGCAAACCTAATGGAAACACCCTAGGTTAAGTTTCCACATGATTATAAGTAGTTTGAAAGTTGTTTCTTTGCTGTACACATCAACACAAAAAAATTGTTATCTCAGTGCATGCACTGCTTAGACCTTACAAATAGTTTACAATTCAATTTTACAACAAAGCACTTACGGCTAACCTACTGGAAACACTTTAGGCTAACTTCCCACATGATTCTGAGATGTCTGAAAGTTGTTTCATACCTGTGCACATAAAGACAAAAAAGTTGATTTCTCAGTGAATAGAATGCTTTGACATAAAAGTAGTTTCCATTTCAATTGTACTCAAAAGATCTGACTGCAAACCTAATGGTAACACTTTAGATTAACTTTCCACATGATTATGAGTAGTTTGAAAGTTGTTTCATGGTTGTACACATCTACACAAAAAAGTTGCTATCTCAGTGCATGCAATGCTTAGACTATACAAGTAGTATACATTTCAATTTTACCCCAAAGCACTTACTACAAACCTAATGGAAACACTGTAGGTTAACTTCCCACATGATTCTGAGATGTCTGAAAGTTGTTTCATACCTGTGCACATAAAGACAAAAAAGTTGATTTCTCAGTGAACAGAATGCTTTGACATAAATGTAGTTTCCATTTCAATTGTACTCAAAAGTCCTGACTTCAAACCTACTGGAAACACCATAGGTTAACTTTCCACATGATTATGAGAAGTTTGAAAGTTGTTTCATTGCTGTACACATCTACACAAAAAAGTTGTTATCTCAGTGCATGCAATGCTTAGAAAATACAAATAAAATACATTTGAATTTTACACCAAATACTTACTGCAAACCTAATGGAAACACTTTAGGTTAACTTCCCACATGATTCTGAGATGTCTGAAAGTTGTTTCATTCCTGTGCACATAAAGACAAAAAAGTTGATTTCTCAGTGAATAGAATGCTTTGACATAAATGTAGTTTCCATTTCAATTGTACTCAAAAGTCCTGACTGCAAACCTAATGGAAACACTTTAGGTTAACTTTCCACATGATTATGAGAAGTTTGAAAGTTGTTTCATGGCTGTACACATCTACACAAAAAAGTTGCTATCTCAGTGCATGCAATGCTTGGACAATACAAATAGTATACATTTCAAATTTACACCAAAGCGCTTACTACAAACCTAATGGAAACACTTTAGGTTAACTTCCCACATGATTCTGAGATGTCTGAAAGTTGTTTCATACCTGTGCACATAAAGACAAAAAAGTTGATTTCTCAGTGAATAGAATGCTTTGACATAAAAGTAGTTTCCATTTCAATTGTACTCAAAAGTCCTGACTGCAAACCTAATGGAAACACCATAGGTTAACTTTCCACATGATTATGAGAAGTTTGAAAGTTGTTTCATGGCTGTACACATCAACACAAAAAAGTTGTTATCTCAGTGCATGCACTGCTTAGACCTTACAAATAGTTTACAATTCAATTTTACACCAAGGCACTTACGGCTAACCTACTGGAAACACTTTAGGCTAACTTCCCACATGATTCTGAGATGTCTGAAAGTTGTTTCATACCTGTGCACATAAAGACAAAAAAGTTGATTTCTCAGTGAATAGAATGCTTTGACATAAATGTAGTTTCCATTTCAATTGTACTCAAAAGTCCTGACTGCAAACCTACTGGAAACACCATAGGTTAACTTTCCACATGATTATGAGCAGTTTGAAAGTTGTTTCATGGCTGTACACATCAACACAAAAAAGTTGTTATCTCAGTGCATGCAATGCTTAGAAAATACAAATAAAATACATTTGAATTTTACACCAAAGCACTTACTGCAAACCTAATGGAAACACTTTAGGTTAACTTTCCACATGATTATGAGTAGTTTCATGGCTGTACACATCAACACAAAAAAGTTGTTATCTCAGTGCATGCAATGCTTAGACAATGCAAATAGTATACATTTCAATTTTACACCAAAGCACTTACTGCAAACCTAATGGAAACACTTTAGGCTAACTTCCCACATGATTCTGAGATGTCTGAAAGTTGTTTCATACCTGTGCACATAAAGACAAAAAAGTTGATTTCTCAGTGAATAGAATGCTTTGACATAAAAGTAGTTTCCATTTCAATTGTACTCAAAAGATCTGACTGCAAACCTAATGGTAACACTTTAGATTAACTTTCCACATGATTATGAGAAGTTTGAAAGTTGTTTCATGGCTGTACACATCTACACAAAAAAGTTGCTATCTCAGCGCATACAATGCTTAGACAATAAAAATAGCATACATTTCAATTTTACACCAAAGCACTTACTGCAAACCTAATGGAAACACTTTAGGTTAACTTCCCACATGATTCTGAGATGTCTGAAAGTTGTTTCATACCTGTGCACATAAAGACAAAAAAGTTGATTCCTCAGTGAATAGAATGCTTTGACATAAATGTAGTTTCCATTTCAATTGTACTCAAAAGTCCTGACTGCAAACCTACTGGAAACACCATAGGTTAACTTTCCACATGATTATGAGCAGTTTGAAAGTTGTTTCATGGCTGTACACATCAACACAAAAAAGTTGTTATCTCAGTGCATGCAATGCTTAGAAAATACAAATAAAATACATTTGAATTTTACACCAAAGCACTTACTGCAAACCTAATGGAAACACTTTAGGTTAACTTTCCACATGATTATGAGTAGTTTCAAAGTTGTTTCATGGCTGTACACATCAACACAAAAAAGTTGTTATCTCAGTGCATGCAATGCTTAGACAATGCAAATAGTATACATTTCAATTTTACACCAAAGCACTTACTGCAAACCTAATGGAAACAACTTAGATTAACTTCCCACATGATTCTGAGATGTCTGAAAGTTGTTTCATACCTGTGCACATAAAGACAAAAAAGTTGATTTCTCAGTGAACAGAATGCTTTGACATAAATGTAGTTTCCATTTCAATTGTACTCAAAAGTCCTGACTTCAAACCTACTGGAAACACCATAGGTTAACTTTCCACATGATTATGAGAAGTTTGAAAGTTGTTTCATGGCTGTACACATCTACACAAAAAAGTTGTTATCTCAGTGCATGCAATGCTTAGAAAATACAAATAAAATACATTTGAATTTTACACCAAATACTTACTGCAAACCTAATGGAAACACTTTAGGTTAACTTCCCACATGATTCTGAGATGTCTGAAAGTTGTTTCATTCCTGTGCACATAAAGACAAAAAAGTTGATTTCTCAGTGAATAGAATGCTTTGACATAAATGTAGTTTCCATTTCAATTGTACTCAAAACTCCTGACTGCAAACCTAATGGAAACACTTTAGGTTAACTTTCCACATGATTATGAGAAGTTTGAAAGTTGTTTCATGGCTGTACACATCTACACAAAAAAGTTGCTATCTCAGTGCATGCAATGCTTGGACAATACAAATAGTATACATTTCAAATTTACACCAAAGCGCTTACTACAAACCTAATGGAAACACTTTAGGTTAACTTCCCACATGATTCTGAGATGTCTGAAAGTTGTTTCATACCTGTGCACATAAAGACAAAAAAGTTGATTTCTCAGTGAATAGAATGCTTTGACATAAAAGTAGTTTCCATTTCAATTGTACTCAAAAGTCCTGACTGCAAACCTAATGGAAACACCATAGGTTAACTTTCCACATGATTATGAGAAGTTTGAAAGTTGTTTCATGGCTGTACACATCAACACAAAAAAGTTGTTATCTCAGCGCATGCAATGCTTAGACAATACAAATAGCATACATTTCAATTTTACACCAAAGCACTTACTGCAAACCTAATGGAAACACTTTAGGTTAACTTCCCACATGATTCTGAGATGTCTGAAAGTTGTTTCATACCTGTGCACATAAAGACAAAAAAGTTGATTTCTCAGTGAATAGAATGCTTTGACATAAATGTAGTTTCCATTTCAATTCTACTCAAAGGTCCTGACTGCAAACTGAATGGAAACACCTTAGGTTAAGTTTCCACATGATTATAAGTACTTTGAAAGTTGTTTCTTTGCTGTACACATCAACACAAACAAATTGTTATCTCAGTGCATGCACTGCTTAGACCTTACAAATAGTTTACAATTCAATTTTACACCAAAGCACTTACGGCTAACCTACTGGAAACACTTTAGGCTAACTTCCCACATGATTCTGAGATGTCTGAAAGTTGTTTCATACCTGTGCACATAAAGACAAAAAAGTTGATTTCTCAGTGAATAGAATGCTTTGACATAAATGTAGTTTCCATTTCAATTGTACTCAAAAGTCCTGACTGCAAACCTACTGGAAACACCATAGGTTAACTTTCCACATGATTATGAGCAGTTTGAAAGTTGTTTCATGGCTGTACACATCAACACAAAAAAGTTGTTATCTCAGTGCATGCAATGTTTAGAAAATACAAATAAAATACATTTGAATTTTACACCAAAGCACTTACTGCAAACCTAATGGAAACACTTTAGGTTAACTTTCCACATGATTATGAGTAGTTTCAAAGTTGTTTCATGGCTGTACACATCAACACAAAAAAGTTGTTATCTCAGTGCATGCAATGCTTAGACAATGCAAATAGTATACATTTCAATTTTACACCAAAGCACTTACTGCAAACCTAATGGAAACACATTAGGCTAACTTCCCACATGATTCTGAGATGTCTGAAAGTTGTTTCATACCTGTGCACATAAAGACAAAAAAGTTGATTTCTCAGTGAATAGAATGCTTTGACATAAAAGTAGTTTCCATTTCAATTGTACTCAAAAGATCTGACTGCCAACCTAATGGTAACACTTTAGATTAACTTTCCACATGATTATGAGTAGTTTGAAAGTTGTTTCATGGTTGTACACATCTACACAAAAAAGTTGCTATCTCAGTGCATGCAATGCTTAGACTATACAAGTAGTATACATTTCAATTTTACACCAAAGCACTTACTACAAACCTAATGGAAACACTGTAGGTTAACTTCCCACATGATTCTGAGATGTCTGAAAGTTGTTTCATACCTGTGCACATAAAGACAAAAAAGTTGATTTCTCAGTGAATAGAATGCTTTGACATAAAAGTAGTTTCCATTTCAATTGTACTCAAAAGTCCTGACTGCAAACCTAATGGAAACACCATAGGTTAACTTTCCACATGATTATGAGAAGTTTGAAAGTTGTTTCATGGCTGTACACATCAACACAAAAAAGTTGTTATCTCAGCGCATGCAATGCTTAGGCAATAAAAATAGCATACATTTCAATTTTACACCAAAGCACTTACTGCAAACCTAATGGAAACACTTTAGGTTAACTTCCCACATGATTCTGAGATGTCTGAAAGTTGTTTCATACCTGTGCACATAAAGACAAAAAAGTTGATTCCTCAGTGAATAGAATGCTTTGACATAAATGTAGTTTCCATTTCAATTCTACTCAAAAGTCCTGACTGCAAACTGAATGGAAACACCTTAGGTTAAGTTTCCACATGATTATAAGTAGTTTGAAAGTTGTTTCTTTGCTGAACACATCAACACAAAAAAATTGTTATCTCAGTGCATGCACTGCTTAGACCTTACAAATAGTTTACAATTCAATTTTACACCAAAGCACTTACGGCTAACCTACTGGAAACACTTTAGGCTAACTTCCCACATGATTCTGAGATGTCTGAAAGTTGTTTCATACCTGTGCACATAAAGACAAAAAAGTTGATTTCTCAGTGAATAGAATGCTTTGACATAAATGTAGTTTCCATTTCAATTGTACTCAAAAGTCCTGACTGCAAACCTAATGGAAACACCATAGGTTAACTTTCCACATGATTATGAGAAGTTTGAAAGTTGTTTCATGGCTGTACACATCAACACAAAAAAGTTGTTATCTCAGCGCATGCAATGCTTAGACAATACAAATAGCATACATTTCAATTTTACACCAAAGCACTTACTGCAAACCTAATGGAAACACATTAGGCTAACTTCCCACATGATTCTGAGATGTCTGAAAGTTGTTTCATACCTGTGCACATAAAGACAAAAAAGTTGATTTCTCAGTGAATAGAATGCTTTGACATAAAAGTAGTTTCCATTTCAATTGTACTCAAAAGATCTGACTGCCAACCTAATGGTAACACTTTAGATTAACTTTCCACATGATTATGAGTAGTTTGAAAGTTGTTTCATGGTTGTACACATCTACACAAAAAAGTTGCTATCTCAGTGCATGCAATGCTTAGACTATACAAGTAGTATACATTTCAATTTTACACCAAAGCACTTACTACAAACCTAATGGAAACACTGTAGGTTAACTTCCCACATGATTCTGAGATGTCTGAAAGTTGTTTCATACCTGTGCACATAAAGACAAAAAAGTTGATTTCTCAGTGAATAGAATGCTTTGACATAAATGTAGTTTCCATTTCAATTGTACTCAAAAGTCCTGACTGCAAACCTAATGGAAACACTTTAGGTTAACTTTCCACATGATTATGAGAAGTTTGAAAGTTGTTTCATGGCTGTACACATCTACACAAAAAAGTTGCTATCTCAGTGCATGCAATGCTTGGACAATACAAATAGTATACATTTCAAATTTACACCAAAGCGCTTACTACAAACCTAATGGAAACACTTTAGGTTAACTTCCCACATGATTCTGAGATGTCTGAAAGTTGTTTCATACCTGTGCACATAAAGACAAAAAAGTTGATTTCTCAGTGAATAGAATGCTTTGACATAAAAGTAGTTTCCATTTCAATTGTACTCAAAAGTCCTGACTGCAAACCTAATGGAAACACCATAGGTTAACTTTCCACATGATTATGAGAAGTTTGAAAGTTGTTTCATGGCTGTACACATCAACACAAAAAAGTTGTTATCTCAGCGCATGCAATGCTTAGGCAATAAAAATAGCATACATTTCAATTTTACACCAAAGCACTTACTGCAAACCTAATGGAAACACTTTAGGTTAACTTCCCACATGATTCTGAGATGTCTGAAAGTTGTTTCATACCTGTGCACATAAAGACAAAAAAGTTGATTCCTCAGTGAATAGAATGCTTTGACATAAATGTAGTTTCCATTTCAATTCTACTCAAAAGTCCTGACTGCAAACTGAATGGAAACACCTTAGGTTAAGTTTCCACATGATTATAAGTAGTTTGAAAGTTGTTTCTTTGCTGTACACATCAACACAAAAAAATTGTTATCTCAGTGCATGCACTGCTTAGACCTTACAAATAGTTTACAATTCAATTTTACACCAAAGCACTTACGGCTAACCTACTGGAAACACTTTAGGCTAACTTCCCACATGATTCTGAGATGTCTGAAAGTTGTTTCATACCTGTGCACATAAAGACAAAAAAGTTGATTTCTCAGTGAATAGAATGCTTTGACATAAATGTAGTTTCCATTTCAATTGTACTCAAAAGTCCTGACTGCAAACCTACTGGAAACACCATAGGTTAACTTTCCACATGATTATGAGCAGTTTGAAAGTTGTTTCATGGCTGTACACATCAACACAAAAAAGTTGTTATCTCAGTGCATGCAATGCTTAGAAAATACAAATAAAATACATTTGAATTTTACACCAAAGCACTTACTGCAAACCTAATGGAAACACTTTAGGTTAACTTTCCACATGATTATGAGTAGTTTCAAAGTTGTTTCATGGCTGTACACATCAACACAAAAAAGTTGTTATCTCAGTGCATGCAATGCTTAGACAATGCAAATAGTATACATTTCAATTTTACACCAAAGCACTTACTGCAAACCTAATGGAAACAACTTAGATTAACTTCCCACATGATTCTGAGATGTCTGAAAGTTGTTTCATACCTGTGCACATAAAGACAAAAAAGTTGATTTCTCAGTGAACAGAATGCTTTGACATAAATGTAGTTTCCATTTCAATTGTACTCAAAAGTCCTGACTTCAAACCTACTGGAAACACCATAGGTTAACTTTCCACATGATTATGAGAAGTTTGAAAGTTGTTTCATGGCTGTACACATCTACACAAAAAAGTTGTTATCTCAGTGCATGCAATGCTTAGAAAATACAAATAAAATACATTTGAATTTTACACCAAATACTTACTGCAAACCTAATGGAAACACTTTAGGTTAACTTCCCACATGATTCTGAGATGTCTGAAAGTTGTTTCATTCCTGTGCACATAAAGACAAAAAAGTTGATTTCTCAGTGAATAGAATGCTTTGACATAAATGTAGTTTCCATTTCAATTGTACTCAAAAGTCCTGACTGCAAACCTAATGGAAACACTTTAGGTTAACTTTCCACATGATTATGAGTAGTTTGAAAGTTGTTTCATGGCTGTACACATCTACACAAAAAAGTTGCTATCTCAGTGCATGCAATGCTTGGACAATACAAATAGTATACATTTCAAATTTACACCAAAGCGCTTACTACAAACCTAATGGAAACACTTTAGGTTAACTTCCCACATGATTCTGAGATGTCTGAAAGTTGTTTCATACCTGTGCACATAAAGACAAAAAAGTTGATTTCTCAGTGAATAGAATGCTTTGACATAAAAGTAGTTTCCATTTCAATTGTACTCAAAAGTCCTGACTGCAAACCTAATGGAAACACCATAGGTTAACTTTCCACATGATTATGAGAAGTTTGAAAGTTGTTTCATGGCTGTACACATCAACACAAAAAAGTTGTTATCTCAGCGCATGCAATGCTTAGACAATACAAATAGCATACATTTCAATTTTACACCAAAGCACTTACTGCAAACCTAATGGAAACACTTTAGGTTAACTTCCCACATGATTCTGAGATGGCTGAAAGTTGTTTCATACCTGTGCACATAAAGACAAAAAAGTTGATTTCTCAGTGAATAGAATGTTTTGACATAAATGTAGTTTCCATTTCAATTGTACTCAAAAGTCCTGACTGCAAACCTACTGGAAACACCATAGGTTAACTTTCCACATGATTATGAGTAGTTTGAAAGTTGTTTCATGGCTGTACACATCAACACAAAAAAGTTGTTTTCTCAGTGCATGCAATGCTTAGAAAATACAAATAAAATACATTTGAATTTTACACCAAAGCACTTACTGCAAACCTAATGGAAACACTTTAGGTTAACTTCCCACATGATTCTGAGATGTCTGAAAGTTGTTTCATTCCTGTGCACATAAAGACAAAAAAGTTGATTTCTCAGTGAATAGAATGCTTTGACATAAATGTAGTTTCCATTTCAATTGTACTCAAAAGTCCTGACTGCAAACCTAATGGAAACACCCTAGGTTAAGTTTCCAGATGATTATAAGTAGTTTGAAAGTTGTTTCTTTGCTGTACACATCAACACAAAAAAATTGTTATCTCAGTGCATGCACTGCTTAGACCTTACAAATAGTTTACAATTCAATTTTACAACAAAGCACTTACGGCTAACCTACTGGAAACACTTTAGGCTAACTTCCCACATGATTCTGAGATGTCTGAAAGTTGTTTCATACCTGTGCACATAAAGACAAAAAAGTTGATTTCTCAGTGAATAGAATGCTTTGACATAAAAGTAGTTTCCATTTCAATTGTACTCAAAAGATCTGACTGCAAACCTAATGGTAACACTTTAGATTAACTTTCCACATGATTATGAGTAGTTTGAAAGTTGTTTCATGGTTGTACACATCTACACAAAAAAGTTGCTATCTCAGTGCATGCAATGCTTAGACTATACAAGTAGTATACATTTCAATTTTACACCAAAGCACTTACTACAAACCTAATGGAAACACTGTAGGTTAACTTCCCACATGATTCTGAGATGTCTGAAAGTTGTTTCATACCTGTGCACATAAAGACAAAAAAGCTGATTTCTCAGTGAACAGAATGCTTTGACATAAATGTAGTTTCCATTTCAATTGTACTCAAAAGTCCTGACTTCAAACCTACTGGAAACACCATAGGTTAACTTTCCACATGATTATGAGAAGTTTGAAAGTTGTTTCATTGCTGTACACATCTACACAAAAAAGTTGCTATCTCAGTGCATGCAATGCTTAGAAAATACAAATAAAATACATTTGAATTTTACACCAAATACTTACTGCAAACCTAATGGAAACACTTTAGGTTAACTTCCCACATGATTCTGAGATGTCTGAAAGTTGTTTCATTCCTGTGCACATAAAGACAAAAAAGTTGATTTCTCAGTGAATAGAATGCTTTGACATAAATGTAGTTTCCATTTCAATTGTACTCAAAAGTCCTGACTGCAAACCTAATGGAAACACTTTAGGTTAACTTTCCACATGATTATGAGAAGTTTGAAAGTTGTTTCATGGCTGTACACATCTACACAAAAAAGTTGCTATCTCAGTGCATGCAATGCTTGGACAATACAAATAGTATACATTTCAAATTTACACCAAAGCACTTACTGCAAACCTAATGGAAACACTTTAGGCTAACTTCCCACATGATTCTGAGATGTCTGAAAGTTGTTTCATACCTGTGCACATAAAGACAAAAAAGTTGATTTCTCAGTGAATAGAATGCTTTGACATAAAAGTAGTTTCCATTTCAATTGTACTCAAAAGATCTGACTGCAAACCTAATGGTAACACTTTAGATTAACTTTCCACATGATTATGAGTAGTTTGAAAGTTGTTTCATGGTTGTACACATCTACACAAAAAAGTTGCTATCTCAGTGCATGCAATGCTTAGACTATACAAGTAGTATACATTTCAATTTTACACCAAAGCACTTACTACAAACCTAATGGAAACACTGTAGGTTAACTTCCCACATGATTCTGAGATGTCTGAAAGTTGTTTCATACCTGTGCACATAAAGACAAAAAAGTTGATTTCTTAGTGAATAGAATGCTTTGACATAAATGTAGTTTCCATTTCAATTGTACTCAAAAGTCCTGACTGCAAACCTAATGGAAACACTTTAGGTTAACTTTCCACATGATTATGAGTAGTTTGAAAGTTGTTTCATGGCTGTACACATCAACACAAAAAAGTTGCTATCTCAGTGCATGCAATGCTTAGACAATACCAGTAGTATAAATTTCAATTTTACACGAAAGCACTTACTACAAACCTAATGGAAACACTGTAGGTTAACTTCCCACATGATTCTGAGATGTCTGAAAGTTGTTTCATACCTGTGCACATAAAGACAAAAAAGTTGATTTCTCAGTGAATAGAATGCTTTGACATAAATGTAGTTTCCATTTCAATTGTACTCAAAAGTCCTGACTGCAAACCTAATGGAAACACCATAGGTTACTTTCCACATGATTACGAGAAGTTTGGAAGTTGTTTCATGGCTGTACACATCTACACAAAAAAGTTGTTATCTCAGTGCATGCAATGCTTAGACAATACAAATACTATACATTTCAATTTTTCACCAAAGCATTTACTGCAAACCTAATGGAAACACTTTAGGTTAACTTCCCACATGATTCTGAGATGTCTGAAAGTTGTTTCATTCCTGTGCACATAAAGACAAAAAAGTTGATTTCTCAGTGAATAGAATGCTTTGACATAAAAGTAGTTTCCATTTCAATTGTACTCAAAAGTTCTCTCTGCAAACCTGATGGTAACACTTTAGATTAACTTTCCACATGATTATGAGTAGTTTGAAAGTTGTTTCATGGCTGTACACATCAACACAAAAAAGTTGCTATCTCAGTGCATGCAATGCTTAGACAATACCAGTAGTATACATTTCAATTTTACACGAAAGCACTTACTACAAACCTAATGGAAACACTGTAGGTTAACTTCCCACATGATTCTGAGATGTCTGAAAGTTGTTTCATACCTGTGCACATAAAGACAAAAAAGTTGATTTCTCAGTGAATAGAATGCTTTGACATAAATGTAGTTTCCATTTCAATTGTACTCAAAAGTCCTGACTGCAAACCTAATGGAAACACCATAGGTTACTTTCCACATGATTACGAGAAGTTTGGAAGTTGTTTCATGGCTGTACACATCAACACAAAAAAGTTGTTATCTCAGTGCATGCAATGCTTAGACAATACAAATAGTATACATTTCAGTTTTTCACCAAAGCACTTACTACAAACCTAATGGAATCACCTTAGGTTAACTTCCCAAATAATTCTGAGATGTCTGAAAGTTGTTTCAAACCTGTGCACATAAAGACAAAAAAGTTGATTTCTCAGTGAATAGAATGCTTTGACATAAATGTAGTTTCCATTTCAATTGTACTCAAAAGTCCTGACTGCAAACCTAATGGAAACACCATAGGTTAACTTTCCACATGATTATGAGAAGTTTGAAAGTTGTTTCATGGCTGTACACATCAACACAAAAAAGTTGTTATCTCAGCGCATGCAATGCTTAGACAATACAAATAGCATACATTTCAATTTTACACCAAAGCACTTACTGCAAACCTAATGGAAACACTTTAGGTTAACTTCCCACATGATTCTGAGATGTCTGAAAGTTGTTTCATACCTGTGCACATAAAGACAAAAAAGTTGATTTCTCAGTGAATAGAATGCTTTGACATAAATGTAGTTTCCATTTCAATTGTACTCAAAAGTCCTGACTGCAAACTGAATGGAAACACCTTAGGTTAAGTTTCCACATGATTATAAGTAGTTTGAAAGTTGTTTCTTTGCTGTACACATCAACACAAACAAATTGTTATCTCAGTGCATGCACTGCTTAGACCTTACAAATAGTTTACAATTCAATTTTACACCAAAGCACTTACGGCTAACCTACTGGAAACACTTTAGGCTAACTTCCCACATGATTCTGAGATGTCTGAAAGTTGTTTCATACCTGTGCACATAAAGACAAAAAAGTTGATTTCTCAGTGAATAGAATGTTTTGACATAAATGTAGTTTCCATTTCAATTGTACTCAAAAGTCCTGACTGCAAACCTACTGGAAACACCATAGGTTAACTTTCCACATGATTATGAGTAGTTTGAAAGTTGTTTCATGGCTGTACACATCAACACAAAAAAGTTGTTATCTCAGTGCATGCAATGCTTAGAAAATACAAATAAAATACATTTGTATTTTACACCAAAGCACTTACTGCAAACCTAATGGAAACACTTTAGGTTAACTTTCCACATGATTATGAGTAGTTTCAAAGTTGTTTCATGGCTGTACACATCAACACAAAAAAGTTGTTATCTCAGTGCATGCAATGCTTAGACAATGCAAATAGTATACATTTCAATTTTACACCAAATACTTACTGCAAACCTAATGGAAACACTTTAGGTTAACTTCCCACATGATTCTGAGATGTCTGAAAGTTGTTTCATTCCTGTGCACATAAAGACAAAAAAGTTGATTTCTCAGTGAATAGAATGCTTTGACATAAATGTAGTTTCCATTTCAATTGTACTCAAAAGTCCTGACTGCAAACCTAATGGAAACACCCTAGGTTAAGTTTCCACATGATTATAAGTAGTTTGAAAGTTGTTTCTTTGCTGTACACATCAACACAAAAAAATTGTTATCTCAGTGCATGCACTGCTTAGACCTTACAAATAGTTTACAATTCAATTTTACAACAAAGCACTTACGGCTAACCTACTGGAAACACTTTAGGCTAACTTCCCACATGATTCTGAGATGTCTGAAAGTTGTTTCATACCTGTGCACATAAAGACAAAAAAGTTGATTTCTCAGTGAATAGAATGCTTTGACATAAAAGTAGTTTCCATTTCAATTGTACTCAAAAGATCTGACTGCAAACCTAATGGTAACACTTTAGATTAACTTTCCACATGATTATGAGTAGTTTGAAAGTTGTTTCATGGTTGTACACATCTCACAAAAAAGTTGCTATCTCAGTGCATGCAATGCTTAGACTATACAAGTAGTATACATTTCAATTTTACCCCAAAGCACTTACTACAAACCTAATGGAAACACTGTAGGTTAACTTCCCACATGATTCTGAGATGTCTGAAAGTTGTTTCATACCTGTGCACATAAAGACAAAAAAGTTGATTTCTCAGTGAACAGAATGCTTTGACATAAATGTAGTTTCCATTTCAATTGTACTCAAAAGTCCTGACTTCAAACCTACTGGAAACACCATAGGTTAACTTTCCACATGATTATGAGAAGTTTGAAAGTTGTTTCATTGCTGTACACATCTACACAAAAAAGTTGTTATCTCAGTGCATGCAATGCTTAGAAAATACAAATAAAATACATTTGAATTTTACACCAAATACTTACTGCAAACCTAATGGAAACACTTTAGGTTAACTTCCCACATGATTCTGAGATGTCTGAAAGTTGTTTCATTCCTGTGCACATAAAGACAAAAAAGTTGATTTCTCAGTGAATAGAATGCTTTGACATAAAAGTAGTTTCCATTTCAATTGTACTCAAAAGTTCTCTCTGCAAACCTGATGGTAACACTTTAGATTAACTTTCCACATGATTATGAGTAGTTTGAAAGTTGTTTCATGGCTGTACACATCAACACAAAAAAGTTGCTATCTCAGTGCATGCAATGCTTAGACAATACCAGTAGTATACATTTCAATTTTACACGAAAGCACTTACTACAAACCTAATGGAAACACTGTAGGTTAACTTCCCACATGATTCTGAGATGTCTGAAAGTTGTTTCATACCTGTGCACATAAAGACAAAAAAGTTGATTTCTCAGTGAATAGAATGCTTTGACATAAATGTAGTTTCCATTTCAATTGTACTCAAAAGTCCTGACTGCAAACCTAATGGAAACACCATAGGTTACTTTCCACATGATTACGAGAAGTTTGGAAGTTGTTTCATGGCTGTACACATCAACACAAAAAAGTTGTTATCTCAGTGCATGCAATGCTTAGACAATACAAATAGTATACATTTCAGTTTTTCACCAAAGCACTTACTACAAACCTAATGGAATCACCTTAGGTTAACTTCCCAAATAATTCTGAGATGTCTGAAAGTTGTTTCAAACCTGTGCACATAAAGACAAAAAAGTTGATTTCTCAGTGAATAGAATGCTTTGACATAAATGTAGTTTCCATTTCAATTGTACTCAAAAGTCCTGACTGCAAACCTAATGGAAACACCATAGGTTAACTTTCCACATGATTATGAGAAGTTTGAAAGTTGTTTCATGGCTGTACACATCAACACAAAAAAGTTGTTATCTCAGCGCATGCAATGCTTAGACAATACAAATAGCATACATTTCAATTTTACACCAAAGCACTTACTGCAAACCTAATGGAAACACTTTAGGTTAACTTCCCACATGATTCTGAGATGTCTGAAAGTTGTTTCATACCTGTGCACATAAAGACAAAAAAGTTGATTTCTCAGTGAATAGAATGCTTTGACATAAATGTAGTTTCCATTTCAATTGTACTCAAAAGTCCTGACTGCAAACTGAATGGAAACACCTTAGGTTAAGTTTCCACATGATTATAAGTAGTTTGAAAGTTGTTTCTTTGCTGTACACATCAACACAAACAAATTGTTATCTCAGTGCATGCACTGCTTAGACCTTACAAATAGTTTACAATTCAATTTTACACCAAAGCACTTACGGCTAACCTACTGGAAACACTTTAGGCTAACTTCCCACATGATTCTGAGATGTCTGAAAGTTGTTTCATACCTGTGCACATAAAGACAAAAAAGTTGATTTCTCAGTGAATAGAATGTTTTGACATAAATGTAGTTTCCATTTCAATTGTACTCAAAAGTCCTGACTGCAAACCTACTGGAAACACCATAGGTTAACTTTCCACATGATTATGAGTAGTTTGAAAGTTGTTTCATGGCTGTACACATCAACACAAAAAAGTTGTTATCTCAGTGCATGCAATGCTTAGAAAATACAAATAAAATACATTTGAATTTTACACCAAAGCACTTACTGCAAACCTAATGGAAACACTTTAGGTTAACTTTCCACATGATTATGAGTAGTTTCAAAGTTGTTTCATGGCTGTACACATCAACACAAAAAAGTTGTTATCTCAGTGCATGCAATGCTTAGACAATGCAAATAGTATACATTTCAATTTTACACCAAATACTTACTGCAAACCTAATGGAAACACTTTAGGTTAACTTCCCACATGATTCTGAGATGTCTGAAAGTTGTTTCATTCCTGTGCACATAAAGACAAAAAAGTTGATTTCTCAGTGAATAGAATGCTTTGACATAAATGTAGTTTCCATTTCAATTGTACTCAAAAGTCCTGACTGCAAACCTAATGGAAACACCCTAGGTTAAGTTTCCACATGATTATAAGTAGTTTGAAAGTTGTTTCTTTGCTGTACACATCAACACAAAAAAATTGTTATCTCAGTGCATGCACTGCTTAGACCTTACAAATAGTTTACAATTCAATTTTACAACAAAGCACTTACGGCTAACCTACTGGAAACACTTTAGGCTAACTTCCCACATGATTCTGAGATGTCTGAAAGTTGTTTCATACCTGTGCACATAAAGACAAAAAAGTTGATTTCTCAGTGAATAGAATGCTTTGACATAAAAGTAGTTTCCATTTCAATTGTACTCAAAAGATCTGACTGCAAACCTAATGGTAACACTTTAGATTAACTTTCCACATGATTATGAGTAGTTTGAAAGTTGTTTCATGGTTGTACACATCTACACAAAAAAGTTGCTATCTCAGTGCATGCAATGCTTAGACTATACAAGTAGTATACATTTCAATTTTACCCCAAAGCACTTACTACAAACCTAATGGAAACACTGTAGGTTAACTTCCCACATGATTCTGAGATGTCTGAAAGTTGTTTCATACCTGTGCACATAAAGACAAAAAAGTTGATTTCTCAGTGAACAGAATGCTTTGACATAAATGTAGTTTCCATTTCAATTGTACTCAAAAGTCCTGACTTCAAACCTACTGGAAACACCATAGGTTAACTTTCCACATGATTATGAGAAGTTTGAAAGTTGTTTCATTGCTGTACACATCTACACAAAAAAGTTGTTATCTCAGTGCATGCAATGCTTAGAAAATACAAATAAAATACATTTGAATTTTACACCAAATACTTACTGCAAACCTAATGGAAACACTTTAGGTTAACTTCCCACATGATTCTGAGATGTCTGAAAGTTGTTTCATTCCTGTGCACATAAAGACAAAAAAGTTGATTTCTCAGTGAATAGAATGCTTTGACATAAAAGTAGTTTCCATTTCAATTGTACTCAAAAGTTCTCTCTGCAAACCTGATGGTAACACTTTAGATTAACTTTCCACATGATTATGAGTAGTTTGAAAGTTGTTTCATGGCTGTACACATCAACACAAAAAAGTTGCTATCTCAGTGCATGCAATGCTTAGACAATACCAGTAGTATACATTTCAATTTTACACGAAAGCACTTACTACAAACCTAATGGAAACACTGTAGGTTAACTTCCCACATGATTCTGAGATGTCTGAAAGTTGTTTCATACCTGTGCACATAAAGACAAAAAAGTTGATTTCTCAGTGAATAGAATGCTTTGACATAAATGTAGTTTCCATTTCAATTGTACTCAAAAGTCCTGACTGCAAACCTAATGGAAACACCATAGGTTACTTTCCACATGATTACGAGAAGTTTGGAAGTTGTTTCATGGCTGTACACATCAACACAAAAAAGTTGTTATCTCAGTGCATGCAATGCTTAGACAATACAAATAGTATACATTTCAGTTTTTCACCAAAGCACTTACTACAAACCTAATGGAATCACCTTAGGTTAACTTCCCAAATAATTCTGAGATGTCTGAAAGTTGTTTCAAACCTGTGCACATAAAGACAAAAAAGTTGATTTCTCAGTGAATAGAATGCTTTGACATAAATGTAGTTTCCATTTCAATTGTACTCAAAAGTCCTGACTGCAAACCTAATGGAAACACCATAGGTTAACTTTCCACATGATTATGAGAAGTTTGAAAGTTGTTTCATGGCTGTACACATCAACACAAAAAAGTTGTTATCTCAGCGCATGCAATGCTTAGACAATACAAATAGCATACATTTCAATTTTACACCAAAGCACTTACTGCAAACCTAATGGAAACACTTTAGGTTAACTTCCCACATGATTCTGAGATGTCTGAAAGTTGTTTCATACCTGTGCACATAAAGACAAAAAAGTTGATTTCTCAGTGAATAGAATGCTTTGACATAAATGTAGTTTCCATTTCAATTGTACTCAAAAGTCCTGACTGCAAACTGAATGGAAACACCTTAGGTTAAGTTTCCACATGATTATAAGTAGTTTGAAAGTTGTTTCTTTGCTGTACACATCAACACAAACAAATTGTTATCTCAGTGCATGCACTGCTTAGACCTTACAAATAGTTTACAATTCAATTTTACACCAAAGCACTTACGGCTAACCTACTGGAAACACTTTAGGCTAACTTCCCACATGATTCTGAGATGTCTGAAAGTTGTTTCATACCTGTGCACATAAAGACAAAAAAGTTGATTTCTCAGTGAATAGAATGTTTTGACATAAATGTAGTTTCCATTTCAATTGTACTCAAAAGTCCTGACTGCAAACCTACTGGAAACACCATAGGTTAACTTTCCACATGATTATGCGTAGTTTGAAAGTTGTTTCATGGCTGTACACATCAACACAAAAAAGTTGTTATCTCAGTGCATGCAATGCTTAGAAAATACAAATAAAATACATTTGAATTTTACACCAAAGCACTTACTGCAAACCTAATGGAAACACTTTAGGTTAACTTTCCACATGATTATGAGTAGTTTCAAAGTTGTTTCATGGCTGTACACATCAACACAAAAAAGTTGTTATCTCAGTGCATGCAATGCTTAGACAATGCAAATAGTATACATTTCAATTTTACACCAAATACTTACTGCAAACCTAATGGAAACACTTTAGGTTAACTTCCCACATGATTCTGAGATGTCTGAAAGTTGTTTCATTCCTGTGCACATAAAGACAAAAAAGTTGATGTCTCAGTGAATAGAATGCTTTGACATAAATGTAGTTTCCATTTCAATTGTACTCAAAAGTCCTGACTGCAAACCTAATGGAAACACCCTAGGTTAAGTTTCCACATGATTATAAGTAGTTTGAAAGTTGTTTCTTTGGTGTACACATCAACACAAAAAAATTGTTATCTCAGTGCATGCACTGCTTAGACCTTACAAATAGTTTACAATTCAATTTTACAACAAAGCACTTACGGCTAACCTACTGGAAACACTTTAGGCTAACTTCCCACATGATTCTGAGATGTCTGAAAGTTGTTTCATACCTGTGCACATAAAGACAAAAAAGTTGATTTCTCAGTGAATAGAATGCTTTGACATAAAAGTAGTTTCCATTTCAATTGTACTCAAAAGATCTGACTGCAAACCTAATGGTAACACTTTAGATTAACTTTCCACATGATTATGAGTAGTTTGAAAGTTGTTTCATGGTTGTACACATCTACACAAAAAAGTTGCTATCTCAGTGCATGCAATGCTTAGACTATACAAGTAGTATACATTTCAATTTTACCCCAAAGCACTTACTACAAACCTAATGGAAACACTGTAGGTTAACTTCCCACATGATTCTGAGATGTCTGAAAGTTGTTTCATACCTGTGCACATAAAGACAAAAAAGTTGATTTCTCAGTGAACAGAATGCTTTGACATAAATGTAGTTTCCATTTCAATTGTACTCAAAAGTCCTGACTTCAAACCTACTGGAAACACCATAGGTTAACTTTCCACATGATTATGAGAAGTTTGAAAGTTGTTTCATTGCTGTACACATCTACACAAAAAAGTTGTTATCTCAGTGCATGCAATGCTTAGAAAATACAAATAAAATACATTTGAATTTTACACCAAATACTTACTGCAAACCTAATGGAAACACTTTAGGTTAACTTCCCACATGATTCTGAGATGTCTGAAAGTTGTTTCATTCCTGTGCACATAAAGACAAAAAAGTTGATTTCTCAGTGAATAGAATGCTTTGACATAAATGTAGTTTCCATTTCAATTGTACTCAAAAGTCCTGACTGCAAACCTAATGGAAACACTTTAGGTTAACTTTCCACATGATTATGAGAAGTTTGAAAGTTGTTTCATGGCTGTACACATCTACACAAAAAAGTTGCTATCTCAGTGCATGCAATGCTTGGACAATACAAATAGTATACATTTCAAATTTACACCAAAGCGCTTACTACAAACCTAATGGAAACACTTTAGGTTAACTTCCCACATGATTCTGAGATGTCTGAAAGTTGTTTCATACCTGTGCACATAAAGACAAAAAAGTTGATTTCTCAGTGAATAGAATGCTTTGACATAAAAGTAGTTTCCATTTCAATTGTACTCAAAAGTCCTGACTGCAAACCTAATGGAAACACCATAGGTTAACTTTCCACATGATTATGAGAAGTTTGAAAGTTGTTTCATGGCTGTACACATCAACACAAAAAAGTTGTTATCTCAGCGCATGCAATGCTTAGACAATACAAATAGCATACATTTCAATTTTACACCAAAGCACTTACTGCAAACCTAATGGAAACACTTTAGGTTAACTTCCCACATGATTCTGAGATGTCTGAAAGTTGTTTCATACCTGTGCACATAAAGACAAAAAAGTTGATTTCTCAGTGAATAGAATGCTTTGACATAAATGTAGTTTCCATTTCAATTCTACTCAAAGGTCCTGACTGCAAACTGAATGGAAACACCTTAGGTTAAGTTTCCACATGATTATAAGTAGTTTGAAAGTTGTTTCTTTGCTGTACACATCAACACAAAAAAATTGTTATCTCAGTGCATACACTGCTTAGACCTTACAAATAGTTTACAATTCAATTTTACACCAAGGCACTTACGGCTAACCTACTGGAAACACTTTAGGCTAACTTCCCACATGATTCTGAGATGTCTGAAAGTTGTTTCATACCTGTGCACATAAAGACAAAAAAGTTGATTTCTCAGTGAATAGAATGCTTTGACATAAATGTAGTTTCCATTTCAATTGTACTCAAAAGTCCTGACTGCAAACCTACTGGAAACACCATAGGTTAACTTTCCACATGATTATGAGCAGTTTGAAAGTTGTTTCATGGCTGTACACATCAACACAAAAAAGTTGTTATCTCAGTGCATGCAATGCTTAGAAAATACAAATAAAATACATTTGAATTTTACACCAAAGCACTTACTGCAAACCTAATGGAAACACTTTAGGTTAACTTTCCACATGATTATGAGTAGTTTCATGGCTGTACACATCAACACAAAAAAGTTGTTATCTCAGTGCATGCAATGCTTAGACAATGCAAATAGTATACATTTCAATTTTACACCAAAGCACTTACTGCAAACCTAATGGAAACACTTTAGGCTAACTTCCCACATGATTCTGAGATGTCTGAAAGTTGTTTCATACCTGTGCACATAAAGACAAAAAAGTTGATTTCTCAGTGAATAGAATGCTTTGACATAAAAGTAGTTTCCATTTCAATTGTACTCAAAAGATCTGACTGCAAACCTAATGGTAACACTTTAGATTAACTTTCCACATGATTATGAGTAGTTTGAAAGTTGTTTCATGGTTGTACACATCTACACAAAAAAGTTGCTATCTCAGTGCATGCAATGCTTAGACTATACAAGTAGTATACATTTCAATTTTACACCAAAGCACTTACTACAAACCTAATGGAAACACTGTAGGTTAACTTCCCACATGATTCTGAGATGTCTGAAAGTTGTTTCATACCTGTGCACATAAAGACAAAAAAGTTGATTTCTTAGTGAATAGAATGCTTTGACATAAATGTAGTTTCCATTTCAATTGTACTCAAAAGTCCTGACTGCAAACCTAATGGAAACACTTTAGGTTAACTTTCCACATGATTATGAGAAGTTTGAAAGTTGTTTCATGGCTGTACACATCTACACAAAAAAGTTGCTATCACAGCGCATGCAATGCTTAGACAATAAAAATAGCATACATTTCAATTTTACACCAAAGCACTTACTGCAAACCTAATGGAAACACTTTAGGTTAACTTCCCACATGATTCTGAGATGTCTGAAAGTTGTTTCATACCTGTGCACATAAAGACAAAAAAGTTGATTCCTCAGTGAATAGAATGCTTTGACATAAATGTAGTTTCCATTTCAATTCTACTCAAAAGTCCTGACTGCAAACTGAATGGAAACACCTTAGGTTAAGTTTCCACATGATTATAAGTAGTTTGAAAGTTGTTTCTTTGCTGTACACATCAACACAAAAAAGTTGCTATCTCAGTGCATGCAATGCTTAGACAATACCAGTAGTATACATTTCAATTTTACACGAAAGCACTTACTACAAACCTAATGGAAACACTGTAGGTTAACTTCCCACATGATTCTGAGATGTCTGAAAGTTGTTTCATTCCTGTGCACATAAAGACAAAAAAGTTGATTTCTCAGTGAATAGAATGCTTTGACATAAAAGTAGTTTCCATTTCAATTGTACTCAAAAGTTCTGACTGCAAACCTAATGGTAACACTTTAGATTAACTTTCCACATGATTATGAGTAGTTTGAAAGTTGTTTCATGGCTGTACACATCTACACAAAAAAATTGCTATCTCAGCGCATGCAATGCTTAGACAATACAAGTAGTATACATTTCAATTTTACACCAAAGCACTTACTACAAACCTAATGGAAACACTGTAGGTTAACTTCCCATTTGATTCTGAGATGTCTGAAAGTTGTTTCATACCTGTGCACATAAAGACAAAAAAGTTGATTTCTCAGTGAATAGAATGCTTTGACATAAATGTAGTTTCCATTTCAATTGTACTCAAAAGTCCTGACTGCAAACCTAATGGAAACACCATAGGTTAACTTTCCACATGATTACGAGAAGTTTGAAAGTTGTTTCATGGCTGTACACATCAACACAAAAAAGTTGTTATCTCAGTGCATGCAATGCTTAGACAATACAAATAGTATACATTTCAGTTTTTCACCAAAGCACTTACTACAAACCTAATGGTATCACCTTAGGTTAACTTCCCACATAATTCTGAGATGTCTGAAAGTTGTTTCAAACCTGTGCACATAAAGACAAAAAAGTTGATTTCTCAGTGAATAGAATGCTTTGACATAAATGTAGTTTCCATTTCAATTGTACTCAAAAGTCCTGACTGCAAACTGAATGGAAACACGTTAGCTTAAGTTTCCACATGATTATCAGTAGTTTGAAAGTTGTTTCTTGGCTGTACACATCAACACAAAAAAGTTGTTATCTCAGTGCATGCAATGCTTAGACAATACAAATAGTATACATTTCAGTTTTTCACCAAAGCACTTACTACAAACCTAATGGAATCACCTTAGGTTAACTTCCCACATAATTCTGAGATGTCTGAAAGTTGTTTCATTCCTGTACACATAAAGACAAAAAAGTTGATTTCTCAGTGAATAGAATGCTTTGACATAAATGTGGTTTCCATTTCAATTGTACTCAAAAGTCCTGACTGCAAACCTAATGGAAACACTTTAGGTTAACTTTCCACATGATTATGAGTAGTTTGAAAGTTGTTTCATGGCTGTACACATCTACACAAAAAAGTTGCTATCTCAGTGCATGCAATGCTTGGACAATAAAAATAGTATACATTTCAAATTTACACCAAAGCTCTTACTACAAACCTAATGGAAACACTTTAGGTTAACTTCCCACATGATTCTGAGATGTCTGAAAGTTGTTTCATACCTGTGCACATAAAGACAAAAAAGTTGATTTCTCAGTGAATAGAATGCTTTGACATAAAAGTAGTTTCCATTTCAATTGTACTCAAAAGTCCTGACTGCAAACCTAATGGAAACACCATAGGTTAACTTTCCACATGATTATGAGAAGTTTGAAAGTTGTTTCATGGCTGTACACATCAACACAAAAAAGTTGTTATCTCAGCGCATGCAATGCTTAGACAATACAAATAGCATACATTTCAATTTTACACCAAAGCACTTACTGCAAACCTAATGGAAACACTTTAGGTTAACTTCCCACATGATTCTGAGATGTCTGAAAGTTGTTTCATACCTGTGCACATAAAGACAAAAAAGTTGATTTCTCAGTGAATAGAATGCTTTGACATAAATGTAGTTTCCATTTCAATTGTACTCAAAAGTCCTGACTGCAAACTGAATGGAAACACCTTAGGTTAAGTTTCCACATGATTATAAGTAGTTTGAAAGTTGTTTCTTTGCTGTACACATCAACACAAACAAATTGTTATCTCAGTGCATGCACTGCTTAGACCTTACAAATAGTTTACAATTCAATTTTACACCAAAGCACTTACGGCTAACCTACTGGAAACACTTTAGGCTAACTTCCCACATGATTCTGAGATGTCTGAAAGTTGTTTCATACCTGTGCACATAAAGACAAAAAAGTTGATTTCTCAGTGAATAGAATGTTTTGACATAAATGTAGTTTCCATTTCAATTGTACTCAAAAGTCCTGACTGCAAACCTACTGGAAACACCATAGGTTAACTTTCCACATGATTATGAGTAGTTTGAAAGTTGTTTCATGGCTGTACACATCAACACAAAAAAGTTGTTATCTCAGTGCATGCAATGCTTAGAAAATACAAATAAAATACATTTGAATTTTACACCAAAGCACTTACTGCAAACCTAATGGAAACACTTTAGGTTAACTTTCCACATGATTATGAGTAGTTTCAAAGTTGTTTCATGGCTGTACACATCAACACAAAAAAGTTGTTATCTCAGTGCATGCAATGCTTAGACAATGCAAATAGTATACATTTCAATTTTACACCAAATACTTACTGCAAACCTAATGGAAACACTTTAGGTTAACTTCCCACATGATTCTGAGATGTCTGAAAGTTGTTTCATTCCTGTGCACATAAAGACAAAAAAGTTGATTTCTCAGTGAATAGAATGCTTTGACATAAATGTAGTTTCCATTTCAATTGTACTCAAAAGTCCTGACTGCAAACCTAATGGAAACACCCTAGGTTAAGTTTCCACATGATTATAAGTAGTTTGAAAGTTGTTTCTTTGCTGTACACATCAACACAAAAAAATTGTTATCTCAGTGCATGCACTGCTTAGACCTTACAAATAGTTTACAATTCAATTTTACAACAAAGCACTTACGGCTAACCTACTGGAAACACTTTAGGCTAACTTCCCACATGATTCTGAGATGTCTGAAAGTTGTTTCATACCTGTGCACATAAAGACAAAAAAGTTGATTTCTCAGTGAATAGAATGCTTTGACATAAAAGTAGTTTCCATTTCAATTGTACTCAAAAGTCCTGACTGCAAACCTAATGGAAACACTTTAGGTTAACTTTCCACATGATTATGAGAAGTTTGAAAGTTGTTTCATGGCTGTACACATCTACACAAAAAAGTTGCTATCTCAGTGCATGCAATGCTTGGACAATACAAATAGTATACATTTCAAATTTACACCAAAGCGCTTACTACAAACCTAATGGAAACACTTTAGGTTAACTTCCCACATGATTCTGAGATGTCTGAAAGTTGTTTCATACCTGTGCACATAAAGACAAAAAAGTTGATTTCTCAGTGAATAGAATGCTTTGACATAAAAGTAGTTTCCATTTCAATTGTACTCAAAAGTCCTGACTGCAAACCTAATGGAAACACCATAGGTTAACTTTCCACATGATTATGAGAAGTTTGAAAGTTGTTTCATGGCTGTAAACATCAACACAAAAAAGTTGTTATCTCAGTGCATGCACTGCTTAGACCTTACAAATAGTTTACAATTCAATTTTACACCAAGGCACTTACGGCTAACCTACTGGAAACACTTTAGGCTAACTTCCCACATGATTCTGAGATGTCTGAAAGTTGTTTCATACCTGTGCACATAAAGACAAAAAAGTTGATTTCTCAGTGAATAGAATGCTTTGACATAAATGTAGTTTCCATTTCAATTGTACTCAAAAGTCCTGACTGCAAACCTACTGGAAACACCATAGGTTAACTTTCCACATGATTATGAGCAGTTTGAAAGTTGTTTCATGGCTGTACACATCAACACAAAAAAGTTGTTATCTCAGTGCATGCAATGCTTAGAAAATACAAATAAAATACATTTGAATTTTACACCAAAGCACTTACTGCAAACCTAATGGAAACACTTTAGGTTAACTTTCCACATGATTATGAGTAGTTTCATGGCTGTACACATCAACACAAAAAAGTTGTTATCTCAGTGCATGCAATGCTTAGACAATGCAAATAGTATACATTTCAATTTTACACCAAAGCACTTACTGCAAACCTAATGGAAACACTTTAGGCTAACTTCCCACATGATTCTGAGATGTCTGAAAGTTGTTTCATACCTGTGCACATAAAGACAAAAAAGTTGATTTCTCAGTGAATAGAATGCTTTGACATAAAAGTAGTTTCCATTTCAATTGTACTCAAAAGATCTGACTGCAAACCTAATGGTAACACTTTAGATTAACTTTCCACATGATTATGAGTAGTTTGAAAGTTGTTTCATGGTTGTACACATCTACACAAAAAAGTTGCTATCTCAGTGCATGCAATGCTTAGACTATACAAGTAGTATACATTTCAATTTTACACCAAAGCACTTACTACAAACCTAATGGAAACGCTGTAGGTTAACTTCCCACATGATTCTGAGATGTCTGAAAGTTGTTTCATACCTGTGCACATAAAGACAAAAAAGTTGATTTCTCAGTGAATAGAATGCTTTGACATAAATGTAGTTTCCATTTCAATTGTACTCAAAAGTCCTGACTGCAAACCTAATGGAAACACCATAGGTTAACTTTCCACATGATTATGAGAAGTTTGAAAGTTGTTTCATGGCTGTACACATCTACACAAAAAAGTTGCTATCTCAGCGCATGCAATGCTTAGACAATAAAAATAGCATACATTTCAATTTTACACCAAAGCACTTACTGCAAACCTAATGGAAACACTTTAGGTTAACTTCCCACATGATTCTGAGATGTCTGAAAGTTGTTTCATACCTGTGCACATAAAGACAAAAAAGTTGATTCCTCAGTGAATAGAATGCTTTGACATAAATGTAGTTTCCATTTCAATTCTACTCAAAAGTCCTGACTGCAAACTGAATGGAAACACCTTAGGTTAAGTTTCCACATGATTATAAGTAGTTTGAAAGTTGTTTCTTTGCTGTACACATCAACACAAAAAAATTGTTATCTCAGTGCATGCACTGCTTAGACCTTACAAATAGTTTACAATTCAATTTTACACCAAAGCACTTACGGCTAACCTACTGGAAACACTTTAGGCTAACTTCCCACATGATTCTGAGATGTCTGAAAGTTGTTTCATACCTGTGCACATAAAGACAAAAAAGTTGATTTCTCAGTGAATAGAATGCTTTGACATAAATGTAGTTTCCATTTCAATTGTACTCAAAAGTCCTGACTGCAAACCTACTGGAAACACCATAGGTTAACTTTCCACATGATTATGAGCAGTTTGAAAGTTGTTTCATGGCTGTACACATCAACACAAAAAAGTTGTTATCTCAGTGCATGCAATGCTTAGAAAATACAAATAAAATACATTTGAATTTTACACCAAAGCACTTACTGCAAACCTAATGGAAACACTTTAGGTTAACTTTCCACATGATTATGAGTAGTTTCAAAGTTGTTTCATGGCTGTACACATCAACACAAAAAAGTTGTTATCTCAGTGCATGCAATGCTTAGACAATGCAAATAGTATACATTTCAATTTTACACCAAAGCACTTACTGCAAACCTAATGGAAACAACTTAGATTAACTTCCCACATGATTCTGAGATGTCTGAAAGTTGTTTCATACCTGTGCACATAAAGACAAAAAAGTTGATTTCTCAGTGAACAGAATGCTTTGACATAAATGTAGTTTCCATTTCAATTGTACTCAAAAGTCCTGACTTCAAACCTACTGGAAACACCATAGGTTAACTTTCCACATGATTATGAGAAGTTTGAAAGTTGTTTCATGGCTGTACACATCTACACAAAAAAGTTGTTATCTCAGTGCATGCAATGCTTAGAAAATACAAATAAAATACATTTGAATTTTACACCAAATACTTACTGCAAACCTAATGGAAACACTTTAGGTTAACTTCCCACATGATTCTGAGATGTCTGAAAGTTGTTTCATTCCTGTGCACATAAAGACAAAAAAGTTGATTTCTCAGTGAATAGAATGCTTTGACATAAATGTAGTTTCCATTTCAATTGTACTCAAAACTCCTGACTGCAAACCTAATGGAAACACTTTAGGTTAACTTTCCACATGATTATGAGAAGTTTGAAAGTTGTTTCATGGCTGTACACATCTACACAAAAAAGTTGCTATCTCAGTGCATGCAATGCTTGGACAATACAAATAGTATACATTTCAAATTTACACCAAAGCGCTTACTACAAACCTAATGGAAACACTTTAGGTTAACTTCCCACATGATTCTGAGATGTCTGAAAGTTGTTTCATACCTGTGCACATAAAGACAAAAAAGTTGATTTCTCAGTGAATAGAATGCTTTGACATAAAAGTAGTTTCCATTTCAATTGTACTCAAAAGTCCTGACTGCAAACCTAATGGAAACACCATAGGTTAACTTTCCACATGATTATGAGAAGTTTGAAAGTTGTTTCATGGCTGTACACATCAACACAAAAAAGTTGTTTTCTCAGCGCATGCAATGCTTAGACAATACAAATAGCATACATTTCAATTTTACACCAAAGCACTTACTGCAAACCTAATGGAAACACTTTAGGTTAACTTCCCACATGATTCTGAGATGTCTGAAAGTTGTTTCATACCTGTGCACATAAAGACAAAAAAGTTGATTTCTCAGTGAATAGAATGCTTTGACATAAATGTAGTTTCCATTTCAATTCTACTCAAAGGTCCTGACTGCAAACTGAATGGAAACACCTTAGGTTAAGTTTCCACATGATTATAAGTAGTTTGAAAGTTGTTTCTTTGCTGTACACATCAACACAAACAAATTGTTATCTCAGTGCATGCACTGCTTAGACCTTACAAATAGTTTACAATTCAATTTTACACCAAAGCACTTACGGCTAACCTACTGGAAACACTTTAGGCTAACTTCCCACATGATTCTGAGATGTCTGAAAGTTGTTTCATACCTGTGCACATAAAGACAAAAAAGTTGATTTCTCAGTGAATAGAATGCTTTGACATAAATGTAGTTTCCATTTCAATTGTACTCAAAAGTCCTGACTGCAAACCTACTGGAAACACCATAGGTTAACTTTCCACATGATTATGAGCAGTTTGAAAGTTGTTTCATGGCTGTACACATCAACACAAAAAAGTTGTTATCTCAGTGCATGCAATGTTTAGAAAATACAAATAAAATACATTTGAATTTTACACCAAAGCACTTACTGCAAACCTAATGGAAACACTTTAGGTTAACTTTCCACATGATTATGAGTAGTTTCAAAGTTGTTTCATGGCTGTACACATCAACACACAAAAAGTTGTTATCTCAGTGCATGCAATGCTTAGACAATGCAAATAGTATACATTTCAATTTTACACCAAAGCACTTACTGCAAACCTAATGGAAACACATTAGGCTAACTTCCCACATGATTCTGAGATGTCTGAAAGTTGTTTCATACCTGTGCACATAAAGACAAAAAAGTTGATTTCTCAGTGAATAGAATGCTTTGACATAAAAGTAGTTTCCATTTCAATTGTACTCAAAAGATCTGACTGCCAACCTAATGGTAACACTTTAGATTAACTTTCCACATGATTATGAGTAGTTTGAAAGTTGTTTCATGGTTGTACACATTTACACAAAAAAGTTGCTATCTCAGTGCATGCAATGCTTAGACTATACAAGTAGTATACATTTCAATTTTACACCAAAGCACTTACTACAAACCTAATGGAAACACTGTAGGTTAACTTCCCACATGATTCTGAGATGTCTGAAAGTTGTTTCATACCTGTGCACATAAAGACAAAAAAGTTGATTTCTCAGTGAATAGAATGCTTTGACATAAATGTAGTTTCCATTTCAATTGTACTCAAAAGTCCTGACTGCAAACCTAATGGAAACACCATAGGTTAACTTTCCACATGATTACGAGAAGTTTGAAAGTTGTTTCATGGCTGTACACATCAACACAAAAAAGTTGTTATCTCAGTGCATGCAATGCTTAGACAATACAAATAGTATACATTTCAGTTTTTCACCAAAGCACTTACTACAAACCTAATGGTATCACCTTAGGTTAACTTCCCACATAATTCTGAGATGTCTGAAAGTTGTTTCAAACCTGTGCACATAAAGACAAAAAAGTTGATTCTCAGTGAATAGAATGCTTTGACATAAAAGTAGTTTCCATTTCAATTGTACTCAAAAGTTCTGACTGCAAACCTAATGGTAACACTTTAGATTAACTTTCCACATGATTATGAGTAGTTTGAAAGTTGTTTCATGGCTGTACACATCTACACAAAAAAGTTGCTATCTCAGTGCATGCAATGCTTAGACAATACAAGTAGTATACATTTCAATTTTACACCAAAGCACTTACTACAAACCTAATGGAAACACTGTAGGTTAACTTCCCACATGATTCTGAGATGTCTGAAAGTTGTTTCATACCTGTGCACATAAAGACAAAAAAGTTGATTTCTCAGTGAATAGAATGCTTTGACATAAATGTAGTTTCCATTTCAATTGTACTCAAAAGTCCTGACTGCAAACCTAATGGAAACACCATAGGTTAACTTTCCACATGATTATGAGAAGTTTGAAAGTTGTTTCATGGCTGTACACATCTACACAAAAAAGTTGTTATCTCAGTGCATGCAATGCTTAGAAAATACAAATAAAATACATTTGAATTTTACACCAAAGCACTTACTGCAAACCTAATGGAAACACTTTAGGTTAACTTCCCACATGATTCTGAGATCTCTGAAAGTTGTTTCATTCCTGTGCACATAAAGACAAAAAAGTTGATTTCTCAGTGAATAGAATGCTTTGACATAAATGTAGTTTCCATTTCAATTGTACTCAAAAGTCCTGACTGCAAACTGAATGGAAACACGTTAGCTTAAGTTTCCACATGATTATCAGTAGTTTGAAAGTTGTTTCTTGGCTGTACACATCAACACAAAAAAATTGTTATCTCAGTGCATGCACTGCTTAGACCTTACAAATAGTTTACAATTCAATTTTACACCAAAGCACTTACGGATAACCTACTGGAAACACTTTAGGCTAACTTCCCACATGATTCTGAGATGTCTGAAACTTGTTTCATACCTGTGCACATAAAGACAAAAAAGTTGATTTCTCAGTGAATAGAATGCTTTGACATAAATGTAGTTTCCATTTCAATTGTACTCAAAAGTCCTGACTGCAAACCTAATGGAAACACCATAGGTTAACATTCCACATGATTACGAGAAGTTTGAAAGTTGTTTCATGGCTGTACACATCCACAAAAAAGTTGTTATCTCAGTGCATGCAATGCTTAGACAATACAAATAGTATACATTTCAGTTTTTCACCAAAGCACTTACTACAAACCTAATGGAATCACCTTAGGTTAACTTCCCACATAATTCTGAGATGTCTGAAAGTTGTTTCATTCCTGTACACATAAAGACAGAAAAGTTGATTTCTCAGTGAATAGAATGCTTTGACATAAATGTAGTTTCCATTTCAATTGTACCCAAAAGTCCTGACTGCAAACCTAATGGAAACACTTTAGGTTAACTTTCCACATGATTATGAGTAGTTTGAGAGTTGTTTCATGGCTGTACACATCTACACAAAAAAGTTGCTATCTCAGTGCATGCAATGCTTGGACAATACAAATAGTATACATTTCAAATTTACACCAAAGCTCTTACTACAAACCTAATGGAAACACTTTAGGTTAACTTCCCACATGATTCTGAGATGTCTGAAAGTTGTTTCATACCTGTGCACATAAAGACAAAAAAGTTGATTTCTCAGTGAATAGAATGCTTTGACATAAAAGTAGTTTCCATTTCAATTGTACTCAAAAGTCCTGACTGCAAACCTAATGGAAACACCATAGGTTAACTTTCCACATGATTATGAGAAGTTTGAAAGTTGTTTCATGGCTGTACACATCAACACAAAAAAGTTGTTATCTCAGCGCATGCAATGCTTAGACAATACAAATAGCATACATTTCAATTTTACACCAAAGCACTTACTGCAAACCTAATGGAAACACTTTAGGTTAACTTCCCACATGATTCTGAGATGTCTGAAAGTTGTTTCATACCTGTGCACATAAAGACAAAAAAGTTGATTTCTCAGTGAATAGAATGCTTTGACATAAATGTAGTTTCCATTTCAATTGTACTCAAAAGTCCTGACTGCAAACTGAATGGAAACACCTTAGGTTAAGTTTCCACATGATTATAAGTAGTTTGAAAGTTGTTTCTTTGCTGTACACATCAACACAAACAAATTGTTATCTCAGTGCATGCACTGCTTAGACCTTACAAATAGTTTACAATTCAATTTTACACCAAAGCACTTACGGCTAACCTACTGGAAACACTTTAGGCTAACTTCCCACATGATTCTGAGATGTCTGAAAGTTGTTTCATACCTGTGCACATAAAGACAAAAAAGTTGATTTCTCAGTGAATAGAATGTTTTGACATAAATGTAGTTTCCATTTCAATTGTACTCAAAAGTCCTGACTGCAAACCTACTGGAAACACCATAGGTTAACTTTCCACATGATTATGAGTAGTTTGAAAGTTGTTTCATGGCTGTACACATCAACACAAAAAAGTTGTTATCTCAGTGCATGCAATGCTTAGAAAATACAAATAAAATACATTTGAATTTTACACCAAAGCACTTACTGCAAACCTAATGGAAACACTTTAGGTTAACTTTCCACATGATTATGAGTAGTTTCAAAGTTGTTTCATGGCTGTACACATCAACACAAAAAAGTTGTTATCTCAGTGCATGCAATGCTTAGACAATGCAAATAGTATACATTTCAATTTTACACCAAATACTTACTGCAAACCTAATGGAAACACTTTAGGTTAACTTCCCACATGATTCTGAGATGTCTGAAAGTTGTTTCATTCCTGTGCACATAAAGACAAAAAAGTTGATTTCTCAGTGAATAGAATGCTTTGACATAAATGTAGTTTCCATTTCAATTGTACTCAAAAGTCCTGACTGCAAACCTAATGGAAACACCCTAGGTTAAGTTTCCACATGATTATAAGTAGTTTGAAAGTTGTTTCTTTGCTGTACACATCAACACAAAAAAATTGTTATCTCAGTGCATGCACTGCTTAGACCTTACAAATAGTTTACAATTCAATTTTACAACAAAGCACTTACGGCTAACCTACTGGAAACACTTTAGGCTAACTTCCCACATGATTCTGAGATGTCTGAAAGTTGTTTCATACCTGTGCACATAAAGACAAAAAAGTTGATTTCTCAGTGAATAGAATGCTTTGACATAAAAGTAGTTTCCATTTCAATTGTACTCAAAAGATCTGACTGCAAACCTAATGGTAACACTTTAGATTAACTTTCCACATGATTATGAGTAGTTTGAAAGTTGTTTCATGGTTGTACACATCTACACAAAAAAGTTGCTATCTCAGTGCATGCAATGCTTAGACTATACAAGTAGTATACATTTCAATTTTACCCCAAAGCACTTACTACAAACCTAATGGAAACACTGTAGGTTAACTTCCCACATGATTCTGAGATGTCTGAAAGTTGTTTCATACCTGTGCACATAAAGACAAAAAAGTTGATTTCTCAGTGAACAGAATGCTTTGACATAAATGTAGTTTCCATTTCAATTGTACTCAAAAGTCCTGACTTCAAACCTACTGGAAACACCATAGGTTAACTTTCCACATGATTATGAGAAGTTTGAAAGTTGTTTCATTGCTGTACACATCTACACAAAAAAGTTGTTATCTCAGTGCATGCAATGCTTAGAAAATACAAATAAAATACATTTGAATTTTACACCAAATACTTACTGCAAACCTAATGGAAACACTTTAGGTTAACTTCCCACATGATTCTGAGATGTCTGAAAGTTGTTTCATTCCTGTGCACATAAAGACAAAAAAGTTGATTTCTCAGTGAATAGAATGCTTTGACATAAATGTAGTTTCCATTTCAATTGTACTCAAAAGTCCTGACTGCAAACCTAATGGAAACACTTTAGGTTAACTTTCCACATGATTATGAGAAGTTTGAAAGTTGTTTCATGGCTGTACACATCTACACAAAAAAGTTGCTATCTCAGTGCATGCAATGCTTGGACAATACAAATAGTATACATTTCAAATTTACACCAAAGCGCTTACTACAAACCTAATGGAAACACTTTAGGTTAACTTCCCACATGATTCTGAGATGTCTGAAAGTTGTTTCATACCTGTGCACATAAAGACAAAAAAGTTGATTTCTCAGTGAATAGAATGCTTTGACATAAAAGTAGTTTCCATTTCAATTGTACTCAAAAGTCCTGACTGCAAACCTAATGGAAACACCATAGGTTAACTTTCCACATGATTATGAGAAGTTTGAAAGTTGTTTCATGGCTGTACACATCAACACAAAAAAGTTGTTATCTCAGTGCATGCACTGCTTAGACCTTACAAATAGTTTACAATTCAATTTTACACCAAGGCACTTACGGCTAACCTACTGGAAACACTTTAGGCTAACTTCCCACATGATTCTGAGATGTCTGAAAGTTGTTTCATACCTGTGCACATAAAGACAAAAAAGTTGATTTCTCAGTGAATAGAATGCTTTGACATAAAAGTAGTTTCCATTTCAATTGTACTCAAAAGATCTGACTGCAAACCTAATGGTAACACTTTAGATTAACTTTCCACATGATTATGAGTAGTTTGAAAGTTGTTTCATGGTTGTACACATCTACACAAAAAAGTTGCTATCTCAGTGCATGCAATGCTTAGACTATACAAGTAGTATACATTTCAATTTTACCCCAAAGCACTTACTACAAACCTAATGGAAACACTGTAGGTTAACTTCCCACATGATTCTGAGATGTCTGAAAGTTGTTTCATACCTGTGCACATAAAGACAAAAAAGTTGATTTCTCAGTGAACAGAATGCTTTGACATAAATGTAGTTTCCATTTCAATTGTACTCAAAAGTCCTGACTTCAAACCTACTGGAAACACCATAGGTTAACTTTCCACATGATTATGAGAAGTTTGAAAGTTGTTTCATTGCTGTACACATCTACACAAAAAAGTTGTTATCTCAGTGCATGCAATGCTTAGAAAATACAAATAAAATACATTTGAATTTTACACCAAATACTTACTGCAAACCTAATGGAAACACTTTAGGTTAACTTCCCACATGATTCTGAGATGTCTGAAAGTTGTTTCATTCCTGTGCACATAAAGACAAAAAAGTTGATTTCTCAGTGAATAGAATGCTTTGACATAAATGTAGTTTCCATTTCAATTGTACTCAAAAGTCCTGACTGCAAACCTAATGGAAACACTTTAGGTTAACTTTCCACATGATTATGAGAAGTTTGAAAGTTGTTTCATGGCTGTACACATCTACACAAAAAAGTTGCTATCTCAGTGCATGCAATGCTTGGACAATACAAATAGTATACATTTCAAATTTACACCAAAGCGCTTACTACAAACCTAATGGAAACACTTTAGGTTAACTTCCCACATGATTCTGAGATGTCTGAAAGTTGTTTCATACCTGTGCACATAAAGACAAAAAAGTTGATTTCTCAGTGAATAGAATGCTTTGACATAAAAGTAGTTTCCATTTCAATTGTACTCAAAAGTCCTGACTGCAAACCTAATGGAAACACCATAGGTTAACTTTCCACATGATTATGAGAAGTTTGAAAGTTGTTTCATGGCTGTACACATCAACACAAAAAAGTTGTTATCTCAGTGCATGCACTGCTTAGACCTTACAAATAGTTTACAATTCAATTTTACACCAAGGCACTTACGGCTAACCTACTGGAAACACTTTAGGCTAACTTCCCACATGATTCTGAGATGTCTGAAAGTTGTTTCATACCTGTGCACATAAAGACAAAAAAGTTGATTTCTCAGTGAATAGAATGCTTTGACATAAATGTAGTTTCCATTTCAATTGTACTCAAAAGTCCTGACTGCAAACCTACTGGAAACACCATAGGTTAACTTTCCACATGATTATGAGCAGTTTGAAAGTTGTTTCATGGCTGTACACATCAACACAAAAAAGTTGTTATCTCAGTGCATGCAATGCTTAGAAAATACAAATAAAATACATTTGAATTTTACACCAAAGCACTTACTGCAAACCTAATGGAAACACTTTAGGTTAACTTTCCACATGATTATGAGTAGTTTCATGGCTGTACACATCAACACAAAAAAGTTGTTATCTCAGTGCATGCAATGCTTAGACAATGCAAATAGTATACATTTCAATTTTACACCAAAGCACTTACTGCAAACCTAATGGAAACACTTTAGGCTAACTTCCCACATGATTCTGAGATGTCTGAAAGTTGTTTCATACCTGTGCACATAAAGACAAAAAAGTTGATTTCTCAGTGAATAGAATGCTTTGACATAAAAGTAGTTTCCATTTCAATTGTACTCAAAAGATCTGACTGCAAACCTAATGGTAACACTTTAGATTAACTTTCCACATGATTATGAGTAGTTTGAAAGTTGTTTCATGGTTGTACACATCTACACAAAAAAGTTGCTATCTCAGTGCATGCAATGCTTAGACTATACAAGTAGTATACATTTCAATTTTACACCAAAGCACTTACTACAAACCTAATGGAAACACTGTAGGTTAACTTCCCACATGATTCTGAGATGTCTGAAAGTTGTTTCATACCTGTGCACATAAAGACAAAAAAGTTGATTTCTCAGTGAATAGAATGCTTTGACATAAATGTAGTTTCCATTTCAATTGTACTCAAAAGTCCTGACTGCAAACCTAATGGAAACACCATAGGTTAACTTTCCACATGATTATGAGAAGTTTGAAAGTTGTTTCATGGCTGTACACATCTACACAAAAAAGTTGCTATCTCAGCGCATGCAATGCTTAGACAATAAAAATAGCATACATTTCAATTTTACACCAAAGCACTTACTGCAAACCTAATGGAAACACTTTAGGTTAACTTCCCACATGATTCTGAGATGTCTGAAAGTTGTTTCATACCTGTGCACATAAAGACAAAAAAGTTGATTCCTCAGTGAATAGAATGCTTTGACATAAATGTAGTTTCCATTTCAATTCTACTCAAAAGTCCTGACTGCAAACTGAATGGAAACACCTTAGGTTAAGTTTCCACATGATTATAAGTAGTTTGAAAGTTGTTTCTTTGCTGTACACATCAACACAAAAAAATTGTTATCTCAGTGCATGCACTGCTTAGACCTTACAAATAGTTTACAATTCAATTTTACACCAAAGCACTTACGGCTAACCTACTGGAAACACTTTAGGCTAACTTCCCACATGATTCTGAGATGTCTGAAAGTTGTTTCATACCTGTGCACATAAAGACAAGAAAGTTGATTTCTCAGTGAATAGAATGCTTTGACATAAATGTAGTTTCCATTTCAATTGTACTCAAAAGTCCTGACTGCAAACCTACTGGAAACACCATAGGTTAACTTTCCACATGATTATGAGCAGTTTGAAAGTTGTTTCATGGCTGTACACATCAACACAAAAAAGTTGTTATCTCAGTGCATGCAATGCTTAGAAAATACAAATAAAATACATTTGAATTTTACACCAAAGCACTTACTGCAAACCTAATGGAAACACTTTAGGTTAACTTTCCACATGATTATGAGTAGTTTCAAAGTTGTTTCATGGCTGTACACATCAACACAAAAAAGTTGTTATCTCAGTGCATGCAATGCTTAGACAATGCAAATAGTATACATTTCAATTTTACACCAAAGCACTTACTGCAAACCTAATGGAAACAACTTAGATTAACTTCCCACATGATTCTGAGATGTCTGAAAGTTGTTTCATACCTGTGCACATAAAGACAAAAAAGTTGATTTCTCAGTGAACAGAATGCTTTGACATAAATGTAGTTTCCATTTCAATTGTACTCAAAAGTCCTGACTTCAAACCTACTGGAAACACCATAGGTTAACTTTCCACATGATTATGAGAAGTTTGAAAGTTGTTTCATGGCTGTACACATCTACACAAAAAAGTTGTTATCTCAGTGCATGCAATGCTTAGAAAATACAAATAAAATACATTTGAATTTTACACCAAATACTTACTGCAAACCTAATGGAAACACTTTAGGTTAACTTCCCACATGATTCTGAGATGTCTGAAAGTTGTTTCATTCCTGTGCACATAAAGACAAAAAAGTTGATTTCTCAGTGAATAGAATGCTTTGACATAAATGTAGTTTCCATTTCAATTGTACTCAAAACTCCTGACTGCAAACCTAATGGAAACACTTTAGGTTAACTTTCCACATGATTATGAGAAGTTTGAAAGTTGTTTCATGGCTGTACACATCTACACAAAAAAGTTGCTATCTCAGTGCATGCAATGCTTGGACAATACAAATAGTATACATTTCAAATTTACACCAAAGCGCTTACTACAAACCTAATGGAAACACTTTAGGTTAACTTCCCACATGATTCTGAGATGTCTGAAAGTTGTTTCATACCTGTGCACATAAAGACAAAAAAGTTGATTTCTCAGTGAATAGAATGCTTTGACATAAAAGTAGTTTCCATTTCAATTGTACTCAAAAGTCCTGACTGCAAACCTAATGGAAACACCATAGGTTAACTTTCCACATGATTATGAGAAGTTTGAAAGTTGTTTCATGGCTGTACACATCAACACAAAAAAGTTGTTATCTCAGCGCATGCAATGCTTAGACAATACAAATAGCATACATTTCAATTTTACACCAAAGCACTTACTGCAAACCTAATGGAAACACTTTAGGTTAACTTCCCACATGATTCTGAGATGTCTGAAAGTTGTTTCATACCTGTGCACATAAAGACAAAAAAGTTGATTTCTCAGTGAATAGAATGCTTTGACATAAATGTAGTTTCCATTTCAATTCTACTCAAAGGTCCTGACTGCAAACTGAATGGAAACACCTTAGGTTAAGTTTCCACATGATTATAAGTAGTTTGAAAGTTGTTTCTTTGCTGTACACATCAACACAAACAAATTGTTATCTCAGTGCATGCACTGCTTAGACCTTACAAATAGTTTACAATTCAATTTTACACCAAAGCACTTACGGCTAACCTACTGGAAACACTTTAGGCTAACTTCCCACATGATTCTGAGATGTCTGAAAGTTGTTTCATACCTGTGCACATAAAGACAAAAAAGTTGATTTCTCAGTGAATAGAATGCTTTGACATAAATGTAGTTTCCATTTCAATTGTACTCAAAAGTCCTGACTGCAAACCTACTGGAAACACCATAGGTTAACTTTCCACATGATTATGAGCAGTTTGAAAGTTGTTTCATGGCTGTACACATCAACACAAAAAAGTTGTTATCTCAGTGCATGCAATGTTTAGAAAATACAAATAAAATACATTTGAATTTTACACCAAAGCACTTACTGCAAACCTAATGGAAACACTTTAGGTTAACTTTCCACATGATTATGAGTAGTTTCAAAGTTGTTTCATGGCTGTACACATCAACACAAAAAAGTTGTTATCTCAGTGCATGCAATGCTTAGACAATGCAAATAGTATACATTTCAAATTTACACCAAAGCTCTTACTACAAACCTAATGGAAACACTTTAGGTTAACTTCCCACATGATTCTGAGATGTCTGAAAGTTGTTTCATACCTGTGCACATAAAGACAAAAAAGTTGATTTCTCAGTGAATAGAATGCTTTGACATAAAAGTAGTTTCCATTTCAATTGTACTCAAAAGTCCTGACTGCAAACCTAATGGAAACACCATAGGTTAACTTTCCACATGATTATGAGAAGTTTGAAAGTTGTTTCATGGCTGTACACATCAACACAAAAAAGTTGTTATCTCAGCGCATGCAATGCTTAGACAATACAAATAGCATACATTTCAATTTTACACCAAAGCACTTACTGCAAACCTAATGGAAACACTTTAGGTTAACTTCCCACATGATTCTGAGATGTCTTAAAGTTGTTTCATACCTGTGCACATAAAGACAAAAAAGTTGATTTCTCAGTGAATAGAATGCTTTGACATAAATGTAGTTTCCATTTCAATTGTACTCAAAAGTCCTGACTGCAAACTGAATGGAAACACCTTAGGTTAAGTTTCCACATGATTATAAGTAGTTTGAAAGTTGTTTCTTTGCTGTACACATCAACACAAACAAATTGTTATCTCAGTGCATGCACTGCTTAGACCTTACAAATAGTTTACAATTCAATTTTACACCAAAGCACTTACGGCTAACCTACTGGAAACACTTTAGGCTAACTTCCCACATGATTCTGAGATGTCTGAAAGTTGTTTCATACCTGTGCACATAAAGACAAAAAAGTTGATTTCTCAGTGAATAGAATGTTTTGACATAAATGTAGTTTCCATTTCAATTGTACTCAAAAGTCCTGACTGCAAACCTACTGGAAACACCATAGGTTAACTTTCCACATGATTATGAGTAGTTTGAAAGTTGTTTCATGGCTGTACACATCAACACAAAAAAGTTGTTATCTCAGTGCATGCAATGCTTAGAAAATACAAATAAAATACATTTGAATTTTACACCAAAGCACTTACTGCAAACCTAATGGAAACACTTTAGGTTAACTTTCCACATGATTATGAGTAGTTTCAAAGTTGTTTCATGGCTGTACACATCAACACAAAAAAGTTGTTATCTCAGTGCATGCAATGCTTAGACAATGCAAATAGTATACATTTCAATTTTACACCAAATACTTACTGCAAACCTAATGGAAACACTTTAGGTTAACTTCCCACATGATTCTGAGATGTCTGAAAGTTGTTTCATTCCTGTGCACATAAAGACAAAAAAGTTGATTTCTCAGTGAATAGAATGCTTTGACATAAATGTAGTTTCCATTTCAATTGTACTCAAAAGTCCTGACTGCAAACCTAATGGAAACACCCTAGGTTAAGTTTCCACATGATTATAAGTAGTTTGAAAGTTGTTTCTTTGCTGTACACATCAACACAAAAAAATTGTTATCTCAGTGCATGCACTGCTTAGACCTTACAAATAGTTTACAATTCAATTTTACAACAAAGCACTTACGGCTAACCTACTGGAAACACTTTAGGCTAACTTCCCACATGATTCTGAGATGTCTGAAAGTTGTTTCATACCTGTGCACATAAAGACAAAAAAGTTGATTTCTCAGTGAATAGAATGCTTTGACATAAAAGTAGTTTCCATTTCAATTGTACTCAAAAGATCTGACTGCAAACCTAATGGTAACACTTTAGATTAACTTTCCACATGATTATGAGTAGTTTGAAAGTTGTTTCATGGTTGTACACATCTACACAAAAAAGTTGCTATCTCAGTGCATGCAATGCTTAGACTATACAAGTAGTATACATTTCAATTTTACCCCAAAGCACTTACTACAAACCTAATGGAAACACTGTAGGTTAACTTCCCACATGATTCTGAGATGTCTGAAAGTTGTTTCATACCTGTGCACATAAAGACAAAAAAGTTGATTTCTCAGTGAACAGAATGCTTTGACATAAATGTAGTTTCCATTTCAATTGTACTCAAAAGTCCTGACTTCAAACCTACTGGAAACACCATAGGTTAACTTTCCACATGATTATGAGAAGTTTGAAAGTTGTTTCATTGCTGTACACATCTACACAAAAAAGTTGTTATCTCAGTGCATGCAATGCTTAGAAAATACAAATAAAATACATTTGAATTTTACACCAAATACTTATTGCAAACCTAATGGAAACACTTTAGGTTAACTTCCCACATGATTCTGAGATGTCTGAAAGTTGTTTCATTCCTGTGCACATAAAGACAAAAAAGTTGATTTCTCAGTGAATAGAATGCTTTGACATAAATGTAGTTTCCATTTCAATTGTACTCAAAAGTCCTGACTGCAAACCTAATGGAAACACTTTAGGTTAACTTTCCACATGATTATGAGAAGTTTGAAAGTTGTTTCATGGCTGTACACATCTACACAAAAAAGTTGCTATCTCAGTGCATGCAATGCTTGGACAATACAAATAGTATACATTTCAAATTTACACCAAAGCGCTTACTACAAACCTAATGGAAACACTTTAGGTTAACTTCCCACATGATTCTGAGATGTCTGAAAGTTGTTTCATACCTGTGCACATAAAGACAAAAAAGTTGATTTCTCAGTGAATAGAATGCTTTGACATAAAAGTAGTTTCCATTTCAATTGTACTCAAAAGTCCTGACTGCAAACCTAATGGAAACACCATAGGTTAACTTTCCACATGATTATGAGAAGTTTGAAAGTTGTTTCATGGCTGTACACATCAACACAAAAAAGTTGTTATCTCAGTGCATGCACTGCTTAGACCTTACAAATAGTTTACAATTCAATTTTACACCAAGGCACTTACGGCTAACCTACTGGAAACACTTTAGGCTAACTTCCCACATGATTCTGAGATGTCTGAAAGTTGTTTCATACCTGTGCACATAAAGACAAAAAAGTTGATTTCTCAGTGAATAGAATGCTTTGACATAAATGTAGTTTCCATTTCAATTGTACTCAAAAGTCCTGACTGCAAACCTACTGGAAACACCATAGGTTAACTTTCCACATGATTATGAGCAGTTTGAAAGTTGTTTCATGGCTGTACACATCAACACAAAAAAGTTGTTATCTCAGTGCATGCAATGCTTAGAAAATACAAATAAAATACATTTGAATTTTACACCAAAGCACTTACTGCAAACCTAATGGAAACACTTTAGGTTAACTTTCCACATGATTATGAGTAGTTTCATGGCTGTACACATCAACACAAAAAAGTTGTTATCTCAGTGCATGCAATGCTTAGACAATGCAAATAGTATACATTTCAATTTTACACCAAAGCACTTACTGCAAACCTAATGGAAACACTTTAGGCTAACTTCCCACATGATTCTGAGATGTCTGAAAGTTGTTTCATACCTGTGCACATAAAGACAAAAAAGTTGATTTCTCAGTGAATAGAATGCTTTGACATAAAAGTAGTTTCCATTTCAATTGTACTCAAAAGATCTGACTGCAAACCTAATGGTAACACTTTAGATTAACTTTCCACATGATTATGAGTAGTTTGAAAGTTGTTTCATGGTTGTACACATCTACACAAAAAAGTTGCTATCTCAGTGCATGCAATGCTTAGACTATACAAGTAGTATACATTTCAATTTTACACCAAAGCACTTACTACAAACCTAATGGAAACACTGTAGGTTAACTTCCCACATGATTCTGAGATGTCTGAAAGTTGTTTCATACCTGTGCACATAAAGACAAAAAAGTTGATTTCTCAGTGAATAGAATGCTTTGACATAAATGTAGTTTCCATTTCAATTGTACTCAAAAGTCCTGACTGCAAACCTAATGGAAACACCATAGGTTAACTTTCCACATGATTATGAGAAGTTTGAAAGTTGTTTCATGGCTGTACACATCTACACAAAAAAGTTGCTATCTCAGCGCATGCAATGCTTAGACAATAAAAATAGCATACATTTCAATTTTACACCAAAGCACTTACTGCAAACCTAATGGAAACACTTTAGGTTAACTTCCCACATGATTCTGAGATGTCTGAAAGTTGTTTCATACCTGTGCACATAAAGACAAAAAAGTTGATTCCTCAGTGAATAGAATGCTTTGACATAAATGTAGTTTCCATTTCAATTCTACTCAAAAGTCCTGACTGCAAACTGAATGGAAACACCTTAGGTTAAGTTTCCACATGATTATAAGTAGTTTGAAAGTTGTTTCTTTGCTGTACACATCAACACAAAAAAATTGTTATCTCAGTGCATGCACTGCTTAGACCTTACAAATAGTTTACAATTCAATTTTACACCAAAGCACTTACGGCTAACCTACTGGAAACACTTTAGGCTAACTTCCCACATGATTCTGAGATGTCTGAAAGTTGTTTCATACCTGTGCACATAAAGACAAAAAAGTTGATTTCTCAGTGAATAGAATGCTTTGACATAAATGTAGTTTCCATTTCAATTGTACTCAAAAGTCCTGACTGCAAACCTACTGGAAACACCATAGGTTAACTTTCCACATGATTATGAGCAGTTTGAAAGTTGTTTCATGGCTGTACACATCAACACAAAAAAGTTGTTATCTCAGTGCATGCAATGCTTAGAAAATACAAATAAAATACATTTGAATTTTACACCAAAGCACTTACTGCAAACCTAATGGAAACACTTTAGGTTAACTTTCCACATGATTATGAGTAGTTTCAAAGTTGTTTCATGGCTGTACACATCAACACAAAAAAGTTGTTATCTCAGTGCATGCAATGCTTAGACAATGCAAATAGTATACATTTCAATTTTACACCAAAGCACTTACTGCAAACCTAATGGAAACAACTTAGATTAACTTCCCACATGATTCTGAGATGTCTGAAAGTTGTTTCATACCTGTGCACATAAAGACAAAAAAGTTGATTTCTCAGTGAACAGAATGCTTTGACATAAATGTAGTTTCCATTTCAATTGTACTCAAAAGTCCTGACTTCAGACCTACTGGAAACACCATAGGTTAACTTTCCACATGATTATGAGAAGTTTGAAAGTTGTTTCATGGCTGTACACATCTACACAAAAAAGTTGTTATCTCAGTGCATGCAATGCTTAGAAAATACAAATAAAATACATTTGAATTTTACACCAAATACTTACTGCAAACCTAATGGAAACACTTTAGGTTAACTTCCCACATGATTCTGAGATGTCTGAAAGTTGTTTCATTCCTGTGCACATAAAGACAAAAAAGTTGATTTCTCAGTGAATAGAATGCTTTGACATAAATGTAGTTTCCATTTCAATTGTACTCAAAACTCCTGACTGCAAACCTAATGGAAACACTTTAGGTTAACTTTCCACATGATTATGAGAAGTTTGAAAGTTGTTTCATGGCTGTACACATCTACACAAAAAAGTTGCTATCTCAGTGCATGCAATGCTTGGACAATACAAATAGTATACATTTCAAATTTACACCAAAGCGCTTACTACAAACCTAATGGAAACACTTTAGGTTAACTTCCCACATGATTCTGAGATGTCTGAAAGTTGTTTCATACCTGTGCACATAAAGACAAAAAAGTTGATTTCTCAGTGAATAGAATGCTTTGACATAAAAGTAGTTTCCATTTCAATTGTACTCAAAAGTCCTGACTGCAAACCTAATGGAAACACCATAGGTTAACTTTCCACATGATTATGAGAAGTTTGAAAGTTGTTTCATGGCTGTACACATCAACACAAAAAAGTTGTTATCTCAGCGCATGCAATGCTTAGACAATACAAATAGCATACATTTCAATTTTACACCAAAGCACTTACTGCAAACCTAATGGAAACACTTTAGGTTAACTTCCCACATGATTCTGAGATGTCTGAAAGTTGTTTCATACCTGTGCACATAAAGACAAAAAAGTTGATTTCTCAGTGAATAGAATGCTTTGACATAAATGTAGTTTCCATTTCAATTCTACTCAAAGGTCCTGACTGCAAACTGAATGGAAACACCTTAGGTTAAGTTTCCACATGATTATAAGTAGTTTGAAAGTTGTTTCTTTGCTGTACACATCAACACAAACAAATTGTTATCTCAGTGCATGCACTGCTTAGACCTTACAAATAGTTTACAATTCAATTTTACACCAAAGCACTTACGGCTAACCTACTGGAAACACTTTAGGCTAACTTCCCACATGATTCTGAGATGTCTGAAAGTTGTTTCATACCTGTGCACATAAAGACAAAAAAGTTGATTTCTCAGTGAATAGAATGCTTTGACATAAATGTAGTTTCCATTTCAATTGTACTCAAAAGTCCTGACTGCAAACCTACTGGAAACACCATAGGTTAACTTTCCACATGATTATGAGCAGTTTGAAAGTTGTTTCATGGCTGTACACATCAACACAAAAAAGTTGTTATCTCAGTGCATGCAATGTTTAGAAAATACAAATAAAATACATTTGAATTTTACACCAAAGCACTTACTGCAAACCTAATGGAAACACTTTAGGTTAACTTTCCACATGATTATGAGTAGTTTCAAAGTTGTTTCATGGCTGTACACATCAACACAAAAAAGTTGTTATCTCAGTGCATGCAATGCTTAGACAATGCAAATAGTATACATTTCAATTTTACACCAAAGCACTTACTGCAAACCTAATGGAAACACATTAGGCTAACTTCCCACATGATTCTGAGATGTCTGAAAGTTGTTTCATACCTGTGCACATAAAGACAAAAAAGTTGATTTCTCAGTGAATAGAATGCTTTGACATAAAAGTAGTTTCCATTTCAATTGTACTCAAAAGATCTGACTGCCAACCTAATGGTAACACTTTAGATTAACTTTCCACATGATTATGAGTAGTTTGAAAGTTGTTTCATGGTTGTACACATCTACACAAAAAAGTTGCTATCTCAGTGCATGCAATGCTTAGACTATACAAGTAGTATACATTTCAATTTTACACCAAAGCACTTACTACAAACCTAATGGAAACACTGTAGGTTAACTTCCCACATGATTCTGAGATGTCTGAAAGTTGTTTCATACCTGTGCACATAAAGACAAAAAAGTTGATTTCTCAGTGAATAGAATGCTTTGACATAAATGTAGTTTCCATTTCAATTGTACTCAAAAGTCCTGACTGCAAACCTAATGGAAACACTTTAGGTTAACTTTCCACATGATTATGAGAAGTTTGAAAGTTGTTTCATGGCTGTACACATCTACACAAAAAAGTTGCTATCTCAGTGCATGCAATGCTTGGACAATACAAAAAGTATACATTTCAAATTTACACCAAAGCGCTTACTACAAACCTAATGGAAACACTTTAGGTTAACTTCCCACATGATTCTGAGATGTCTGAAAGTTGTTTCATACCTGTGCACATAAAGACAAAAAAGTTGATTTCTCAGTGAATAGAATGCTTTGACATAAAAGTAGTTTCCATTTCAATTGTACTCAAAAGTCCTGACTGCAAACCTAATGGAAACACCATAGGTTAACTTTCCACATGATTATGAGAAGTTTGAAAGTTGTTTCATGGCTGTACACATTAACACAAAAAAGTTGTTATCTCAGCGCATGCAATGCTTAGGCAATAAAAATAGCATACATTTCAATTTTACACCAAAGCACTTACTGCAAACCTAATGGAAACACTTTAGGTTAACTTCCCACATGATTCTGAGATGTCTGAAAGTTGTTTCATACCTGTGCACATAAAGACAAAAAAGTTGATTCCTCAGTGAATAGAATGCTTTGACATAAATGTAGTTTCCATTTCAATTCTACTCAAAAGTCCTGACTGCAAACTGAATGGAAACACCTTAGGTTAAGTTTCCACATGATTATAAGTAGTTTGAAAGTTGTTTCTTTGCTGTACACATCAACACAAAAAAATTGTTATCTCAGTGCATGCACTGCTTAGACCTTACAAATAGTTTACAATTCAATTTTACACCAAAGCACTTACGGCTAACCTACTGGAAACACTTTAGGCTAACTTCCCACATGATTCTGAGATGTCTGAAAGTTGTTTCATACCTGTGCACATAAAGACAAAAAAGTTGATTTCTCAGTGAATAGAATGTTTTGACATAAATGTAGTTTCCATTTCAATTGTACTCAAAAGTCCTGACTGCAAACCTACTGGAAACACCATAGGTTAACTTTCCACATGATTATGAGTAGTTTGAAAGTTGTTTCATGGCTGTACACATCAACACAAAAAAGTTGTTATCTCAGTGCATGCAATGCTTAGAAAATACAAATAAAATACATTTGAATTTTACACCAAAGCACTTACTGCAAACCTAATGGAAACACTTTAGGTTAACTTTCCACATGATTATGAGTAGTTTCAAAGTTGTTTCATGGCTGTACACATCAACACAAAAAAGTTGTTATCTCAGTGCATGCAATGCTTAGACAATGCAAATAGTATACATTTCAATTTTACACCAAATACTTACTGCAAACCTAATGGAAACACTTTAGGTTAACTTCCCACATGATTCTGAGATGTCTGAAAGTTGTTTCATTCCTGTGCACATAAAGACAAAAAAGTTGATTTCTCAGTGAATAGAATGCTTTGACATAAATGTAGTTTCCATTTCAATTGTACTCAAAAGTCCTGACTGCAAACCTAATGGAAACACCCTAGGTTAAGTTTCCACATGATTATAAGTAGTTTGAAAGTTGTTTCTTTGCTGTACACATCAACACAAAAAAATTGTTATCTCAGTGCATGCACTGCTTAGACCTTACAAATAGTTTACAATTCAATTTTACAACAAAGCACTTACGGCTAACCTACTGGAAACACTTTAGGCTAACTTCCCACATGATTCTGAGATGTCTGAAAGTTGTTTCATACCTGTGCACATAAAGACAAAAAAGTTGATTTCTCAGTGAATAGAATGCTTTGACATAAAAGTAGTTTCCATTTCAATTGTACTCAAAAGTCCTGACTGCAAACCTAATGGAAACACTTTAGGTTAACTTTCCACATGATTATGAGAAGTTTGAAAGTTGTTTCATGGCTGTACACATCTACACAAAAAAGTTGCTATCTCAGTGCATGCAATGCTTGGACAATACAAATAGTATACATTTCAAATTTACACCAAAGCGCTTACTACAAACCTAATGGAAACACTTTAGGTTAACTTCCCACATGATTCTGAGATGTCTGAAAGTTGTTTCATACCTGTGCACATAAAGACAAAAAAGTTGATTTCTCAGTGAATAGAATGCTTTGACATAAAAGTAGTTTCCATTTCAATTGTACTCAAAAGTCCTGACTGCAAACCTAATGGAAACACCATAGGTTAACTTTCCACATGATTATGAGAAGTTTGAAAGTTGTTTCATGGCTGTAAACATAAACACAAAAAAGTTGTTATCTCAGTGCATGCTCTGCTTAGACCTTACAAATAGTTTACAATTCAATTTTACACCAAGGCACTTACGGCTAACCTACTGGAAACACTTTAGGCTAACTTCCCACATGATTCTGAGATGTCTGAAAGTTGTTTCATACCTGTGCACATAAAGACAAAAAAGTTGATTTCTCAGTGAATAGAATGCTTTGACATAAATGTAGTTTCCATTTCAATTGTACTCAAAAGTCCTGACTGCAAACCTACTGGAAACACCATAGGTTAACTTTCCACATGATTATGAGCAGTTTGAAAGTTGTTTCATGGCTGTACACATCAACACAAAAAAGTTGTTATCTCAGTGCATGCAATGCTTAGAAAATACAAATAAAATACATTTGAATTTTACACCAAAGCACTTACTGCAAACCTAATGGAAACACTTTAGGTTAACTTTCCACATGATTATGAGTAGTTTCATGGCTGTACACATCAACACAAAAAAGTTGTTATCTCAGTGCATGCAATGCTTAGACAATGCAAATAGTATACATTTCAATTTTACACCAAAGCACTTACTGCAAACCTAATGGAAACACTTTAGGCTAACTTCCCACATGATTCTGAGATGTCTGAAAGTTGTTTCATACCTGTGCACATAAAGACAAAAAAGTTGATTTCTCAGTGAATAGAATGCTTTGACATAAAAGTAGTTTCCATTTCAATTGTACTCAAAAGATCTGACTGCAAACCTAATGGTAACACTTTAGATTAACTTTCCACATGATTATGAGTAGTTTGAAAGTTGTTTCATGGTTGTACACATCTACACAAAAAAGTTGCTATCTCAGTGCATGCAATGCTTAGACTATACAAGTAGTATACATTTCAATTTTACACCAAAGCACTTACTACAAACCTAATGGAAACACTGTAGGTTAACTTCCCACATGATTCTGAGATGTCTGAAAGTTGTTTCATACCTGTGCACATAAAGACAAAAAAGTTGATTTCTCAGTGAATAGAATGCTTTGACATAAATGTAGTTTCCATTTCAATTGTACTCAAAAGTCCTGACTGCAAACCTAATGGAAACACCATAGGTTAACTTTCCACATGATTATGAGAAGTTTGAAAGTTGTTTCATGGCTGTACACATCTACACAAAAAAGTTGCTATCTCAGCGCATGCAATGCTTAGACAATAAAAATAGCATACATTTCAATTTTACACCAAAGCACTTACTGCAAACCTAATGGAAACACTTTAGGTTAACTTCCCACATGATTCTGAGATGTCTGAAAGTTGTTTCATACCTGTGCACATAAAGACAAAAAAGTTGATTCCTCAGTGAATAGAATGCTTTGACATAAATGTAGTTTCCATTTCAATTCTACTCAAAAGTCCTGACTGCAAACTGAATGCAAACACCTTAGGTTAAGTTTCCACATGATTATAAGTAGTTTGAAAGTTGTTTCTTTGCTGTACACATCAACACAAAAAAATTGTTATCTCAGTGCATGCACTGCTTAGACCTTACAAATAGTTTACAATTCAATTTTACACCAAAGCACTTACGGCTAACCTACTGGAAACACTTTAGGCTAACTTCCCACATGATTCTGAGATGTCTGAAAGTTGTTTCATACCTGTGCACATAAAGACAAAAAAGTTGATTTCTCAGTGAATAGAATGCTTTGACATAAATGTAGTTTCCATTTCAATTGTACTCAAAAGTCCTGACTGCAAACCTACTGGAAACACCATAGGTTAACTTTCCACATGATTATGAGCAGTTTGAAAGTTGTTTCATGGCTGTACACATCTACACAAAAAAGTTGTTATCTCAGTGCATGCAATGCTTAGAAAATACAAATAAAATACATTTGAATTTTACACCAAATACTTACTGCAAACCTAATGGAAACACTTTAGGTTAACTTCCCACATGATTCTGAGATGTCTGAAAGTTGTTTCATTCCTGTGCACATAAAGACAAAAAAGTAGATTTCTCAGTGAATAGAATGCTTTGACATAAATGTAGTTTCCATTTCAATTGTACTCAAAACTCCTGACTGCAAACCTAATGGAAACACTTTAGGTTAACTTTCCACATGATTATAAGTAGTTTGAAAGTTGTTTCTTTGCTGTACACATCAACACAAACAAATTGTTATCTCAGTGCATGCACTGCTTAGACCTTACAAATAGTTTACAATTCAATTTTACACCAAAGCACTTACGGCTAACCTACTGGAAACACTTTAGGCTAACTTCCCACATGATTCTGAGATGTCTGAAAGTTGTTTCATACCTGTGCACATAAAGACAAAAAAGTTGATTTCTCAGTGAATAGAATGCTTTGACATAAATGTAGTTTCCATTTCAATTGTACTCAAAAGTCCTGACTGCAAACCTACTGGAAACACCATAGGTTAACTTTCCACATGATTATGAGCAGTTTGAAAGTTGTTTCATGGCTGTACACATCTACACAAAAAAGTTGTTATCTCAGTGCATGCAATGTTTAGAAAATACAAATAAAATACATTTGAATTTTACACCAAAGCACTTACTGCAAACCTAATGGAAACACTTTAGGTTAACTTTCCACATGATTATGAGTAGTTTCAAAGTTGTTTCATGGCTGTACACATCAACACAAAAAAGTTGTTATCTCAGTGCATGCAATGCTTAGACAATGCAAATAGTATACATTTCAATTTTACACCAAAGCACTTACTGCAAACCTAATGGAAACAACTTAGATTAACTTCCCACATGATTCTGAGATGTCTGAAAGTTGTTTCATACCTGTGCACATAAAGACAAAAAAGTTGATTTCTCAGTGAACAGAATGCTTTGACATAAATGTAGTTTCCATTTCAATTGAACTCAAAAGTCCTGACTTCAAACCTACTGGAAACACCATAGGTTAACTTTCCACATGATTATGAGAAGTTTGAAAGTTGTTTCATGGCTGTACACATCTGCACAAAAAAGTTGTTATCTCAGTGCATGCAATGCTTAGAAAATACAAATAAAATACATTTGAATTTTACACCAAATACTTACTGCAAACCTAATGGAAACACTTTAGGTTAACTTCCCACATGATTCTGAGATGTCTGAAAGTTGTTTCATTCCTGTGCACATAAAGACAAAAAAGTTGATTTCTCAGTGAATAGAATGCTTTGACATAAATGTAGTTTCCATTTCAATTGTACTCAAAACTCCTGACTGCAAACCTAATGGAAACACTTTAGGTTAACTTTCCACATGATTATGAGAAGTTTGAAAGTTGTTTCATGGCTGTACACATCTACACAAAAAAGTTGCTATCTCAGTGCATGCAATGCTTGGACAATACAAATAGTATACATTTCAAATTTACACCAAAGCGCTTACTACAAACCTAATGGAAACACTTTAGGTTAACTTCCCACATGATTCTGAGATGTCTGAAAGTTGTTTCATACCTGTGCACATAAAGACAAAAAAGTTGATTTCTCAGTGAATAGAATGCTTTGACATAAAAGTAGTTTCCATTTCAATTGTACTCAAAAGTCCTGACTGCAAACCTAATGGAAACACCATAGGTTAACTTTCCACATGATTATGAGAAGTTTGAAAGTTGTTTCATGGCTGTACACATCAACACAAAAAAGTTGTTTTCTCAGCGCATGCAATGCTTAGACAATACAAATAGCATACATTTCAATTTTACACCAAAGCACTTACTGCAAACCTAATGGAAACACTTTAGGTTAACTTCCCACATGATTCTGAGATGTCTGAAAGTTGTTTCATACCTGTGCACATAAAGACAAAAAAGTTGATTTCTCAGTGAATAGAATGCTTTGACATAAATGTAGTTTCCATTTCAATTCTACTCAAAGGTCCTGACTGCAAACTGAATGGAAACACCTTAGGTTAAGTTTCCACATGATTATAAGTAGTTTGAAAGTTGTTTCTTTGCTGTACACATCAACACAAACAAATTGTTATCTCAGTGCATGCACTGCTTAGACCTTACAAATAGTTTACAATTCAATTTTACACCAAAGCACTTACGGCTAACCTACTGGAAACACTTTAGGCTAACTTCCCACATGATTCTGAGATGTCTGAACGTTGTTTCATACCTGTGCACATAAAGACAAAAAAGTTGATTTCTCAGTGAATAGAATGCTTTGACATAAATGTAGTTTCCATTTCAATTGTACTCAAAAGTCCTGACTGCAAACCTACTGGAAACACCATAGGTTAACTTTCCACATGATTATGAGCAGTTTGAAAGTTGTTTCATGGCTGTACACATCAACACAAAAAAGTTGTTATCTCAGTGCATGCAATGTTTAGAAAATACAAATAAAATACATTTGAATTTTACACCAAAGCACTTACTGCAAACCTAATGGAAACACTTTAGGTTAACTTTCCACATGATTATGAGTAGTTTCAAAGTTGTTTCATGGCTGTACACATCAACACAAAAAAGTTGTTATCTCAGTGCATGCAATGCTTAGACAATGCAAATAGTATACATTTCAATTTTACACCAAAGCACTTACTGCAAACCTAATGGAAACACATTAGGCTATCTTCCCACATGATTCTGAGATGTCTGAAAGTTGTTTCATACCTGTGCACATAAAGACAAAAAAGTTGATTTCTCAGTGAATAGAATGCTTTGACATAAAAGTAGTTTCCATTTCAATTGTACTCAAAAGATCTGACTGCCAACCTAATGGTAACACTTTAGATTAACTTTCCACATGATTATGAGTAGTTTGAAAGTTGTTTCATGGTTGTACACATCTACACAAAAAAGTTGCTATCTCAGTGCATGCAATGCTTAGACTATACAAGTAGTATACATTTCAATTTTACACCAAAGCACTTACTACAAACCTAATGGAAACACTGTAGGTTAACTTCCCACATGATTCTGAGATGTCTGAAAGTTGTTTCATACCTGTGCACATAAAGACAAAAAAGTTGATTTCTCAGTGAATAGAATGCTTTGACATAAATGTAGTTTCCATTTCAATTGTACTCAAAAGTCCTGACTGCAAACCTAATGGAAACACCATAGGTTAACTTTCCACATGATTACGAGAAGTTTGAAAGTTGTTTCATGGCTGTACACATCAACACAAAAAAGTTGTTATCTCAGTGCATGCAATGCTTAGACAATACAAATAGTATACATTTCAGTTTTTCACCAAAGCACTTACTACAAACCTAATGGTATCACCTTAGGTTAACTTCCCACATAATTCTGAGATGTCTGAAAGTTGTTTCAAACCTGTGCACATAAAGACAAAAAAGTTGATTCTCAGTGAATAGAATGCTTTGACATAAAAGTAGTTTCCATTTCAATTGTACTCAAAAGTTCTGACTGCAAACCTAATGGTAACACTTTAGATTAACTTTCCACATGATTATGAGTAGTTTGAAAGTTGTTTCATGGCTGTACACATCTACACAAAAAAGTTGCTATCTCAGTGCATGCAATGCTTAGACAATACAAGTAGTATACATTTCAATTTTACACCAAAGCACTTACTACAAACCTAATGGAAACACTGTAGGTTAACTTCCCACATGATTCTGAGATGTCTGAAAGTTGTTTCATACCTGTGCACATAAAGACAAAAAAGTTGATTTCTCAGTGAATAGAATGCTTTGACATAAATGTAGTTTCCATTTCAATTGTACTCAAAAGTCCTGACTGCAAACCTAATGGAAACACCATAGGTTAACTTTCCACATGATTATGAGAAGTTTGAAAGTTGTTTCATGGCTGTACACATCTACACAAAAAAGTTGTTATCTCAGTGCATGCAATGCTTAGAAAATACAAATAAAATACATTTGAATTTTACACCAAAGCACTTACTGCAAACCTAATGGAAACACTTTAGGTTAACTTCCCACATGATTCTGAGATCTCTGAAAGTTGTTTCATTCCTGTGCACATAAAGACAAAAAAGTTGATTTCTCAGTGAATAGAATGCTTTGACATAAATGTAGTTTCCATTTCAATTGTACTCAAAAGTCCTGACTGCAAACTGAATGGAAACACGTTAGCTTAAGTTTCCACATGATTATCAGTAGTTTGAAAGTTGTTTCTTGGCTGTACACATCAACACAAAAAAATTGTTATCTCAGTGCATGCACTGCTTAGACCTTACAAATAGTTTACAATTCAATTTTACACCAAAGCACTTACGGATAACCTACTGGAAACACTTTAGGCTAACTTCCCACATGATTCTGAGATGTCTGAAAGTTGTTTCATACCTGTGCACATAAAGACAAAAAAGTTGATTTCTCAGTGAATAGAATGCTTTGACATAAATGTAGTTTCCATTTCAATTGTACTCAAAAGTCCTGACTGCAAACCTAATGGAAACACCATAGGTTAACATTCCACATGATTACGAGAAGTTTGAAAGTTGTTTCATGACTGTACACATCCACAAAAAAGTTGTTATCTCAGTGCATGCAATGCTTAGACAATACAAATAGTATACATTTCAGTTTTTCACCAAAGCACTTACTACAAACCTAATGGAATCACCTTAGGTTAACTTCCCACATAATTCTGAGATGTCTGAAAGTTGTTTCATTCCTGTACACATAAAGACAAAAAAGTTGATTTCTCAGTGAATAGAATGCTTTGACATAAATGTAGTTTCCATTTCAATTGTACTCAAAAGTCCTGACTGCAAACCTAATGGAAACACTTTAGGTTAACTTTCCACATGATTATGAGTAGTTTGAGAGTTGTTTCATGGCTGTACACATCTACACAAAAAAGTTGCTATCTCAGTGCATGCAATGCTTGGACAATAAAAATAGTATACATTTCAAATTTACACCAAAGCTCTTACTACAAACCTAATGGAAACACTTTAGGTTAACTTCCCACATGATTCTGAGATGTCTGAAAGTTGTTTCATACCTGTGCACATAAAGACAAAAAAGTTGATTTCTCAGTGAATAGAATGTTTTGACATAAATGTAGTTTCCATTTCAATTGTACTCAAAAGTCCTGACTGCAAACCTACTGGAAACACCATAGGTTAACTTTCCACATGATTATGAGTAGTTTGAAAGTTGTTTCATGGCTGTACACATCAACACAAAAAAGTTGTTATCTCAGTGCATGCAATGCTTAGAAAATACAAATAAAATACATTTGAATTTTACACCAAAGCACTTACTGCAAACCTAATGGAAACACTTTAGGTTAACTTTCCACATGATTATGAGTAGTTTCAAAGTTGTTTCATGGCTGTACACATCAACACAAAAAAGTTGTTATCTCAGTGCATGCAATGCTTAGACAATGCAAATAGTATACATTTCAATTTTACACCAAATACTTACTGCAAACCTAATGGAAACACTTTAGGTTAACTTCCCACATGATTCTGAGATGTCTGAAAGTTGTTTCATTCCTGTGCACATAAAGACAAAAAAGTTGATTTCTCAGTGAATAGAATGCTTTGACATAAATGTAGTTTCCATTTCAATTGTACTCAAAAGTCCTGACTGCAAACCTAATGGAAACACCCTAGGTTAAGTTTCCACATGATTATAAGTAGTTTGAAAGTTGTTTCTTTGCTGTACACATCAACACAAAAAAATTGTTATCTCAGTGCATGCACTGCTTAGACCTTACAAATAGTTTACAATTCAATTTTACAACAAAGCACTTACGGCTAACCTACTGGAAACACTTTAGGCTAACTTCCCACATGATTCTGAGATGTCTGAAAGTTGTTTCATACCTGTGCACATAAAGACAAAAAAGTTGATTTCTCAGTGAATAGAATGCTTTGACATAAAAGTAGTTTCCATTTCAATTGTACTCAAAAGATCTGACTGCAAACCTAATGGTAACACTTTAGATTAACTTTCCACATGATTATGAGTAGTTTGAAAGTTGTTTCATGGTTGTACACATCTACACAAAAAAGTTGCTATCTCAGTGCATGCAATGCTTAGACTATACAAGTAGTATACATTTCAATTTTACCCCAAAGCACTTACTACAAACCTAATGGAAACACTGTAGGTTAACTTCCCACATGATTCTGAGATGTCTGAAAGTTGTTTCATACCTGTGCACATAAAGACAAAAAAGTTGATTTCTCAGTGAACAGAATGCTTTGACATAAATGTAGTTTCCATTTCAATTGTACTCAAAAGTCCTGACTTCAAACCTACTGGAAACACCATAGGTTAACTTTCCACATGATTATGAGAAGTATGAAAGTTGTTTCATTGCTGTACACATCTACACAAAAAAGTTGTTATCTCAGTGCATGCAATGCTTAGAAAATACAAATAAAATACATTTGAATTTTACACCAAATACTTACTGCAAACCTAATGGAAACACTTTAGGTTAACTTCCCACATGATTCTGAGATGTCTGAAAGTTGTTTCATTCCTGTGCACATAAAGACAAAAAAGTTGATTTCTCAGTGAATAGAATGCTTTGACATAAATGTAGTTTCCATTTCAATTGTACTCAAAAGTCCTGACTGCAAACCTAATGGAAACACTTTAGGTTAACTTTCCACATGATTATGAGAAGTTTGAAAGTTGTTTCATGGCTGTACACATCTACACAAAAAAGTTGCTATCTCAGTGCATGCAATGCTTGGACAATACAAATAGTATACATTTCAAATTTACACCAAAGCGCTTACTACAAACCTAATGGAAACACTTTAGGTTAACTTCCCACATGATTCTGAGATGTCTGAAAGTTGTTTCATACCTGTGCACATAAAGACAAAAAAGTTGATTTCTCAGTGAATAGAATGCTTTGACATAAAAGTAGTTTCCATTTCAATTGTACTCAAAAGTCCTGACTGCAAACCTAATGGAAACACCATAGGTTAACTTTCCACATGATTATGAGAAGTTTGAAAGTTGTTTCATGGCTGTACACATCAACACAAAAAAGTTGTTATCTCAGTGCATGCACTGCTTAGACCTTACAAATAGTTTACAATTCAATTTTACACCAAGGCACTTACGGCTAACCTACTGGAAACACTTTAGGCTAACTTCCCACATGATTCTGAGATGTCTGAAAGTTGTTTCATACCTGTGCACATAAAGACAAAAAAGTTGATTTCTCAGTGAATAGAATGCTTTGACATAAATGTAGTTTCCATTTCAAATGTACTCAAAAGTCCTGACTGCAAACCTACTGGAAACACCATAGGTTAACTTTCCACATGATTATGAGCAGTTTGAAAGTTGTTTCATGGCTGTACACATCAACACAAAAAAGTTGTTATCTCAGTGCATGCAATGCTTAGAAAATACAAATAAAATACATTTGAATTTTACACCAAAGCACTTACTGCAAACCTAATGGAAACACTTTAGGTTAACTTTCCACATGATTATGAGTAGTTTCATGGCTGTACACATCAACACAAAAAAGTTGTTATCTCAGTGCATGCAATGCTTAGACAATGCAAATAGTATACATTTCAATTTTACACCAAAGCACTTACTGCAAACCTAATGGAAAAACTTTAGGCTAACTTCCCACATGATTCTGAGATGTCTGAAAGTTGTTTCATACCTGTGCACATAAAGACAAAAAAGTTGATTTCTCAGTGAATAGAATGCTTTGACATAAAAGTAGTTTCCATTTCAATTGTACTCAAAAGATCTGACTGCAAACCTAATGGTAACACTTTAGATTAACTTTCCACATGATTATGAGTAGTTTGAAAGTTGTTTCATGGTTGTACACATCTACACAAAAAAGTTGCTATCTCAGTGCATGCAATGCTTAGACTATACAAGTAGTATACATTTCAATTTTACACCAAAGCACTTACTACAAACCTAATGGAAACACTGTAGGTTAACTTCCCACATGATTCTGAGATGTCTGAAAGTTGTTTCATACCTGTGCACATAAAGACAAAAAAGTTGATTTCTCAGTGAATAGAATGCTTTGACATAAATGTAGTTTCCATTTCAATTGTACTCAAAAGTCCTGACTGCAAACCTAATGGAAACACCATAGGTTAACTTTCCACATGATTATGAGAAGTTTGAAAGTTGTTTCATGGCTGTACACATCTACACAAAAAAGTTGCTATCTCAGCGCATGCAATGCTTAGACAATAAAAATAGCATACATTTCAATTTTACACCAAAGCACTTACTGCAAACCTAATGGAAACACTTTAGGTTAACTTCCCACATGATTCTGAGATGTCTGAAAGTTGTTTCATACCTGTGCACATAAAGACAAAAAAGTTGATTCCTCAGTGAATAGAATGCTTTGACATAAATGTAGTTTCCATTTCAATTCTACTCAAAAGTCCTGACTGCAAACTGAATGGAAACACCTTAGGTTAAGTTTCCACATGATTATAAGTAGTTTGAAAGTTGTTTCTTTGCTGTACACATCAACACAAAAAAATTGTTATCTCAGTGCATGCACTGCTTAGACCTTACAAATAGTTTACAATTCAATTTTACACCAAAGCACTTACGGCTAACCTACTGGAAACACTTTAGGCTAACTTCCCACATGATTCTGAGATGTCTGAAAGTTGTTTCATACCTGTGCACATAAAGACAAAAAAGTTGATTTCTCAGTGAATAGAATGCTTTGACATAAATGTAGTTTCCATTTCAATTGTACTCAAAAGTCCTGACTGCAAACCTACTGGAAACACCATAGGTTAACTTTCCACATGATTATGAGCAGTTTGAAAGTTGTTTCATGGCTGTACACATCAACACAAAAAAGTTGTTATCTCAGTGCATGCAATGCTTAGAAAATACAAATAAAATACATTTGAATTTTACACCAAAGCACTTACTGCAAACCTAATGGAAACACTTTAGGTTAACTTTCCACATGATTATGAGTAGTTTCAAAGTTGTTTCATGGCTGTACACATCAACACAAAAAAGTTGTTATCTCAGTGCATGCAATGCTTAGACAATGCAAATAGTATACATTTCAATTTTACACCAAAGCACTTACTGCAAACCTAATGGAAACAACTTAGATTAACTTCCCACATGATTCTGAGATGTCTGAAAGTTGTTTCATACCTGTGCACATAAAGACAAAAAAGTTGATTTCTCAGTGAACAGAATGCTTTGACATAAATGTAGTTTCCATTTCAATTGTACTCAAAAGTCCTGACTTCAAACCTACTGGAAACACCATAGGTTAACTTTCCACATGATTATGAGAAGTTTGAAAGTTGTTTCATGGCTGTACACATCTACACAAAAAAGTTGTTATCTCAGTGCATGCAATGCTTAGAAAATACAAATAAAATACATTTGAATTTTACACCAAATACTTACTGCAAACCTAATGGAAACACTTTAGGTTAACTTCCCACATGATTCTGAGATGTCTGAAAGTTGTTTCATTCCTGTGCACATAAAGACAAAAAAGTTGATTTCTCAGTGAATAGAATGCTTTGACATAAATGTAGTTTCCATTTCAATTGTACTCAAAACTCCTGACTGCAAACCTAATGGAAACACTTTAGGTTAACTTTCCACATGATTATGAGAAGTTTGAAAGTTGTTTCATGGCTGTACACATCTACACAAAAAAGTTGCTATCTCAGTGCATGCAATGCTTGGACAATACAAATAGTATACATTTCAAATTTACACCAAAGCGCTTACTACAAACCTAATGGAAACACTTTAGGTTAACTTCCCACATGATTCTGAGATGTCTGAAAGTTGTTTCATACCTGTGCACATAAAGACAAAAAAGTTGATTTCTCAGTGAATAGAATGCTTTGACATAAAAGTAGTTTCCATTTCAATTGTACTCAAAAGTCCTGACTGCAAACCTAATGGAAACACCATAGGTTAACTTTCCACATGATTATGAGAAGTTTGAAAGTTGTTTCATGGCTGTACACATCAACACAAAAAAGTTGTTATCTCAGCGCATGCAATGCTTAGACAATACAAATAGCATACATTTCAATTTTACACCAAAGCACTTACTGCAAACCTAATGGAAACACTTTAGGTTAACTTCCCACATGATTCTGAGATGTCTGAAAGTTGTTTCATACCTGTGCACATAAAGACAAAAAAGTTGATTTCTCAGTGAATAGAATGCTTTGACATAAATGTAGTTTCCATTTCAATTCTACTCAAAGGTCCTGACTGCAAACTGAATGGAAACACCTTAGGTTAAGTTTCCACATGATTATAAGTAGTTTGAAAGTTGTTTCTTTGCTGTACACATCAACACAAACAAATTGTTATCTCAGTGCATGCACTGCTTAGACCTTACAAATAGTTTACAATTCAATTTTACACCAAAGCACTTACGGCTAACCTACTGGAAACACTTTAGGCTAACTTCCCACATGATTCTGAGATGTCTGAAAGTTGTTTCATACCTGTGCACATAAAGACAAAAAAGTTGATTTCTCAGTGAATAGAATGCTTTGACATAAATGTAGTTTCCATTTCAATTGTACTCAAAAGTCCTGACTGCAAACCTACTGGAAACACCATAGGTTAACTTTCCACATGATTATGAGCAGTTTGAAAGTTGTTTCATGGCTGTACACATCAACACAAAAAAGTTGTTATCTCAGTGCATGCAATGTTTAGAAAATACAAATAAAATACATTTGAATTTTACACCAAAGCACTTACTGCAAACCTAATGGAAACACTTTAGGTTAACTTTCCACATGATTATGAGTAGTTTCAAAGTTGTTTCATGGCTGTACACATCAACACAAAAAAGTTGTTATCTCAGTGCATGCAATGCTTAGACAATGCAAATAGTATACATTTCAATTTTACACCAAAGCACTTACTGCAAACCTAATGGAAACACATTAGGCTAACTTCCCACATGATTCTGAGATGTCTGAAGGTTGTTTCATACCTGTGCACATAAAGACAAAAAAGTTGATTTCTCAGTGAATAGAATGCTTTGACATAAAAGTAGTTTCCATTTCAATTGTACTCAAAAGATCTGACTGCCAACCTAATGGTAACACTTTAGATTAACTTTCCACATGATTATGAGTAGTTTGAAAGTTGTTTCATGGTTGTACACATCTACACAAAAAAGTTGCTATCTCAGTGCATGCAATGCTTAGACTATACAAGTAGTATACATTTCAATTTTACACCAAAGCACTTACTACAAACCTAATGGAAACACTGTAGGTTAACTTCCCACATGATTCTGAGATGTCTGAAAGTTGTTTCATACCTGTGCACATAAAGACAAAAAAGTTGATTTCTCAGTGAATAGAATGCTTTGACATAAATGTAGTTTCCATTTCAATTGTACTCAAAAGTCCTGACTGCAAACCTAATGGAAACACTTTAGGTTAACTTTCCACATGATTATGAGAAGTTTGAAAGTTGTTTCATGGCTGTACACATCTACACAAAAAAGTTGCTATCTCAGTGCATGCAATGCTTGGACAATACAAATAGTATACATTTCAAATTTACACCAAAGCGCTTACTACAAACCTAATGGAAACACTTTAGGTTAACTTCCCACATGATTCTGAGATGTCTGAAAGTTGTTTCATACCTGTGCACATAAAGACAAAAAAGTTGATTTCTCAGTGAATAGAATGCTTTGACATAAAAGTAGTTTCCATTTCAATTGTACTCAAAAGTCCTGACTGCAAACCTAATGGAAACACCATAGGTTAACTTTCCACATGATTATGAGAAGTTTGAAAGTTGTTTCATGGCTGTACACATCAACACAAAAAAGTTGTTATCTCAGCGCATGCAATGCTTAGGCAATAAAAATAGCATACATTTCAATTTTACACCAAAGCACTTACTGCAAACCTAATGGAAACACTTTAGGTTAACTTCCCACATGATTCTGAGATGTCTGAAAGTTGTTTCATACCTGTGCACATAAAGACAAAAAAGTTGATTTCTCAGTGAATAGAATGCTTTGACATAAATGTAGTTTCCATTTCAATTCTACTCAAAGGTCCTGACTGCAAACTGAATGGAAACACCTTAGGTTAAGTTTCCACATGATTATAAGTAGTTTGAAAGTTGTTTCTTTGCTGTACACATCAACACAAACAAATTGTTATCTCAGTGCATGCACTGCTTAGACCTTACAAATAGTTTACAATTCAATTTTACACCAAAGCACTTACGGCTAACCTACTGGAAACACTTTAGGCTAACTTCCCACATGATTCTGAGATGTCTGAAAGTTGTTTCATACCTGTGCACATAAAGACAAAAAAGTTGATTTCTCAGTGAATAGAATGCTTTGACATAAATGTAGTTTCCATTTCAATTGTACTCAAAAGTCCTGACTGCAAACCTAATGGAAACACCATAGGTTAACTTTCCACATGATTATGAGAAGTTTGAAAGTTGTTTCATGGCTGTACACATCAACACAAAAAAGTTGTTATCTCAGCGCATGCAATGCTTAGACAATACAAATAGCATACATTTCAATTTTACACCAAAGCACTTACTGCAAACCTAATGGAAACACTTTAGGTTAACTTCCCACATGATTCTGAGATGTCTGAAAGTTGTTTCATACCTGTGCACATAAAGACAAAAAAGTTGATTTCTCAGTGAATAGAATGCTTTGACATAAATGTAGTTTCCATTTCAATTCTACTCAAAGGTCCTGACTGCAAACTGAATGGAAACACCTTAGGTTAAGTTTCCACATGATTATAAGTAGTTTGAAAGTTGTTTCTTTGCTGTACACATCAACACAAACAAATTGTTATCTCAGTGCATGCACTGCTTAGACCTTACAAATAGTTTACAATTCAATTTTACACCAAAGCACTTACGGCTAACCTACTGGAAACACTTTAGGCTAACTTCCCACATGATTCTGAGATGTCTGAAAGTTGTTTCATACCTGTGCACATAAAGACAAAAAAGTTGATTTCTCAGTGAATAGAATGCTTTGACATAAATGTAGTTTCCATTTCAATTGTACTCAAAAGTCCTGACTGCAAACCTACTGGAAACACCATAGGTTAACTTTCCACATGATTATGAGCAGTTTGAAAGTTGTTTCATGGCTGTACACATCAACACAAAAAAGTTGTTATCTCAGTGCATGCAATGTTTAGAAAATACAAATAAAATACATTTGAATTTTACACCAAAGCACTTACTGCAAACCTAATGGAAACACTTTAGGTTAACTTTCCACATGATTATGAGTAGTTTCAAAGTTGTTTCATGGCTGTACACATCAACACAAAAAAGTTGTTATCTCAGTGCATGCAATGCTTAGACAATGCAAATAGTATACATTTCAATTTTACACCAAAGCACTTACTGCAAACCTAATGGAAACAACTTAGATTAACTTCCCACATGATTCTGAGATGTCTGAAAGTTGTTTCATACCTGTGCACATAAAGACAAAAAAGTTGATTTCTCAGTGAACAGAATGCTTTGACATAAATGTAGTTTCCATTTCAATTGTACTCAAAAGTCCTGACTTCAAACCTACTGGAAACACCATAGGTTAACTTTCCACATGATTATGAGAAGTTTGAAAGTTGTTTCATGGCTGTACACATCTACACAAAAAAGTTGTTATCTCAGTGCATGCAATGCTTAGAAAATACAAATAAAATACATTTGAATTTTACACCAAATACTTACTGCAAACCTAATGGAAACACTTTAGGTTAACTTCCCACATGATTCTGAGATGTCTGAAAGTTGTTTCATTCCTGTGCACATAAAGACAAAAAAGTTGATTTCTCAGTGAATAGAATGCTTTGACATAAATGTAGTTTCCATTTCAATTGTACTCAAAAGTCCTGACTGCAAACCTAATGGAAACACTTTAGGTTAACTTTCCACATGATTATGAGTAGTTTGAAAGTTGTTTCATGGCTGTACACATCTACACAAAAAAGTTGCTATCTCAGTGCATGCAATGCTTGGACAATACAAATAGTATACATTTCAAATTTACACCAAAGCGCTTACTACAAACCTAATGGAAACACTTTAGGTTAACTTCCCACATGATTCTGAGATGTCTGAAAGTTGTTTCATACCTGTGCACATAAAGACAAAAAAGTTGATTTCTCAGTGAATAGAATGCTTTGACATAAAAGTAGTTTCCATTTCAATTGTACTCAAAAGTCCTGACTGCAAACCTAATGGAAACACCATAGGTTAACTTTCCACATGATTATGAGAAGTTTGAAAGTTGTTTCATGGCTGTACACATCAACACAAAAAAGTTGTTATCTCAGCGCATGCAATGCTTAGACAATACAAATAGCATACATTTCAATTTTACACCAAAGCACTTACTGCAAACCTAATGGAAACACTTTAGGTTAACTTCCCACATGATTCTGAGATGTCTGAAAGTTGTTTCATACCTGTGCACATAAAGACAAAAAAGTTGATTTCTCAGTGAATAGAATGTTTTGACATAAATGTAGTTTCCATTTCAATTGTACTCAAAAGTCCTGACTGCAAACCTACTGGAAACACCATAGGTTAACTTTCCACATGATTATGAGTAGTTTGAAAGTTGTTTCATGGCTGTACACATCAACACAAAAAAGTTGTTTTCTCAGTGCATGCAATGCTTAGAAAATACAAATAAAATACATTTGAATTTTACACCAAAGCACTTACTGCAAACCTAATGGAAACACTTTAGGTTAACTTCCCACATGATTCTGAGATGTCTGAAAGTTGTTTCATTCCTGTGCACATAAAGACAAAAAAGTTGATTTCTCAGTGAATAGAATGCTTTGACATAAATGTAGTTTCCATTTCAATTGTACTCAAAACTCCTGACTGCAAACCTAATGGAAACACTTTAGGTTAACTTTCCACATGATTATGAGAAGTTTGAAAGTTGTTTCATGGCTGTACACATCTACACAAAAAAGTTGCTATCTCAGTGCATGCAATGCTTGGACAATACAAATAGTATACATTTCAAATTTACACCAAAGCGCTTACTACAAACCTAATGGAAACACTTTAGGTTAACTTCCCACATGATTCTGAGATGTCTGAAAGTTGTTTCATACCTGTGCACATAAAGACAAAAAAGTTGATTTCTCAGTGAATAGAATGCTTTGACATAAAAGTAGTTTCCATTTCAATTGTACTCAAAAGTCCTGACTGCAAACCTAATGGAAACACCATAGGTTAACTTTCCACATGATTATGAGAAGTTTGAAAGTTGTTTCATGGCTGTACACATCAACACAAAAAAGTTGTTATCTCAGCGCATGCAATGCTTAGACAATACAAATAGCATACATTTCAATTTTACACCAAAGCACTTACTGCAAACCTAATGGAAACACTTTAGGTTAACTTCCCACATGATTCTGAGATGTCTGAAAGTTGTTTCATACCTGTGCACATAAAGACAAAAAAGTTGATTTCTCAGTGAATAGAATGCTTTGACATAAATGTAGTTTCCATTTCAATTCTACTCAAAGGTCCTGACTGCAAACTGAATGGAAACACCTTAGGTTAAGTTTCCACATGATTATAAGTAGTTTGAAAGTTGTTTCTTTGCTGTACACATCAACACAAACAAATTGTTATCTCAGTGCATGCACTGCTTAGACCTTACAAATAGTTTACAATTCAATTTTACACCAAAGCACTTACGGCTAACCTACTGGAAACACTTTAGGCTAACTTCCCACATGATTCTGAGATGTCTGAAAGTTGTTTCATACCTGTGCACATAAAGACAAAAAAGTTGATTTCTCAGTGAATAGAATGCTTTGACATAAATGTAGTTTCCATTTCAATTGTACTCAAAAGTCCTGACTGCAAACCTACTGGAAACACCATAGGTTAACTTTCCACATGATTATGAGCAGTTTGAAAGTTGTTTCATGGCTGTACACATCAACACAAAAAAGTTGTTATCTCAGTGCATGCAATGTTTAGAAAATACAAATAAAATACATTTGAATTTTACACCAAAGCACTTACTGCAAACCTAATGGAAACACTTTAGGTTAACTTTCCACATGATTATGAGTAGTTTCAAAGTTGTTTCATGGCTGTACACATCAACACAAAAAAGTTGTTATCTCAGTGCATGCAATGCTTAGACAATGCAAATAGTATACATTTCAATTTTACACCAAAGCACTTACTGCAAACCTAATGGAAACACATTAGGCTAACTTCCCACATGATTCTGAGATGTCTGAAAGTTGTTTCATACCTGTGCACATAAAGACAAAAAAGTTGATTTCTCAGTGAATAGAATGCTTTGACATAAAAGTAGTTTCCATTTCAATTGTACTCAAAAGATCTGACTGCCAACCTAATGGTAACACTTTAGATTAACTTTCCACATGATTATGAGTAGTTTGAAAGTTGTTTCATGGTTGTACACATCTACACAAAAAAGTTGCTATCTCAGTGCATGCAATGCTTAGACTATACAAGTAGTATACATTTCAATTTTACACCAAAGCACTTACTACAAACCTAATGGAAACACTGTAGGTTAACTTCCCACATGATTCTGAGATGTCTGAAAGTTGTTTCATACCTGTGCACATAAAGACAAAAAAGTTGATTTCTCAGTGAATAGAATGCTTTGACATAAATGTAGTTTCCATTTCAATTGTACTCAAAAGTCCTGACTGCAAACCTAATGGAAACACTTTAGGTTAACTTTCCACATGATTATGAGAAGTTTGAAAGTTGTTTCATGGCTGTACACATCTACACAAAAAAGTTGCTATCTCAGTGCATGCAATGCTTGGACAATACAAATAGTATACATTTCAAATTTACACCAAAGCGCTTACTACAAACCTAATGGAAACACTTTAGGTTAACTTCCCACATGATTCTGAGATGTCTGAAAGTTGTTTCATACCTGTGCACATAAAGACAAAAAAGTTGATTTCTCAGTGAATAGAATGCTTTGACATAAAAGTAGTTTCCATTTCAATTGTACTCAAAAGTCCTGACTGCAAACCTAATGGAAACACCATAGGTTAACTTTCCACATGATTATGAGAAGTTTGAAAGTTGTTTCATGGCTGTACACATCAACACAAAAAAGTTGTTATCTCAGCGCATGCAATGCTTAGGCAATAAAAATAGCATACATTTCAATTTTACACCAAAGCACTTACTGCAAACCTAATGGAAACACTTTAGGTTAACTTCCCACATGATTCTGAGATGTCTGAAAGTTGTTTCATACCTGTGCACATAAAGACAAAAAAGTTGATTCCTCAGTGAATAGAATGCTTTGACATAAATGTAGTTTCCATTTCAATTCTACTCAAAAGTCCTGACTGCAAACTGAATGGAAACACCTTAGGTTAAGTTTCCACATGATTATAAGTAGTTTGAAAGTTGTTTCTTTGCTGTACACATCAACACAAAAAAATTGTTATCTCAGTGCATGCACTGCTTAGACCTTACAAATAGTTTACAATTCAATTTTACACCAAAGCACTTACGGCTAACCTACTGGAAACACTTTAGGCTAACTTCCCACATGATTCTGAGATGTCTGAAAGTTGTTTCATACCTGTGCACATAAAGACAAAAAAGTTGATTTCTCAGTGAATAGAATGCTTTGACATAAATGTAGTTTCCATTTCAATTGTACTCAAAAGTCCTGACTGCAAACCTAATGGAAACACCATAGGTTAACTTTCCACATGATTATGAGAAGTTTGAAAGTTGTTTCATGGCTGTACACATCAACACAAAAAAGTTGTTATCTCAGCGCATGCAATGCTTAGACAATACAAATAGCATACATTTCAATTTTACACCAAAGCACTTACTGCAAACCTAATGGAAACACTTTAGGTTAACTTCCCACATGATTCTGAGATGTCTGAAAGTTGTTTCATACCTGTGCACATAAAGACAAAAAAGTTGATTTCTCAGTGAATAGAATGCTTTGACATAAATGTAGTTTCCATTTCAATTCTACTCAAAGGTCCTGACTGCAAACTGAATGGAAACACCTTAGGTTAAGTTTCCACATGATTATAAGTAGTTTGAAAGTTGTTTCTTTGCTGTACACATCAACACAAACAAATTGTTATCTCAGTGCATGCACTGCTTAGACCTTACAAATAGTTTACAATTCAATTTTACACCAAAGCACTTACGGCTAACCTACTGGAAACACTTTAGGCTAACTTCCCACATGATTCTGAGATGTCTGAAAGTTGTTTCATACCTGTGCACATAAAGACAAAAAAGTTGATTTCTCAGTGAATAGAATGCTTTGACATAAATGTAGTTTCCATTTCAATTGTACTCAAAAGTCCTGACTGCAAACCTACTGGAAACACCATAGGTTAACTTTCCACATGATTATGAGCAGTTTGAAAGTTGTTTCATGGCTGTACACATCAACACAAAAAAGTTGTTATCTCAGTGCATGCAATGTTTAGAAAATACAAATAAAATACATTTGAATTTTACACCAAAGCACTTACTGCAAACCTAATGGAAACACTTTAGGTTAACTTTCCACATGATTATGAGTAGTTTCAAAGTTGTTTCATGGCTGTACACATCAACACAAAAAAGTTGTTATCTCAGTGCATGCAATGCTTAGACAATGCAAATAGTATACATTTCAATTTTACACCAAAGCACTTACTGCAAACCTAATGGAAACAACTTAGATTAACTTCCCACATGATTCTGAGATGTCTGAAAGTTGTTTCATACCTGTGCACATAAAGACAAAAAAGTTGATTTCTCAGTGAACAGAATGCTTTGACATAAATGTAGTTTCCATTTCAATTGTACTCAAAAGTCCTGACTTCAAACCTACTGGAAACACCATAGGTTAACTTTCCACATGATTATGAGAAGTTTGAAAGTTGTTTCATGGCTGTACACATCTACACAAAAAAGTTGTTATCTCAGTGCATGCAATGCTTAGAAAATACAAATAAAATACATTTGAATTTTACACCAAATACTTACTGCAAACCTAATGGAAACACTTTAGGTTAACTTCCCACATGATTCTGAGATGTCTGAAAGTTGTTTCATTCCTGTGCACATAAAGACAAAAAAGTTGATTTCTCAGTGAATAGAATGCTTTGACATAAATGTAGTTTCCATTTCAATTGTACTCAAAAGTCCTGACTGCAAACCTAATGGAAACACTTTAGGTTAACTTTCCACATGATTATGAGTAGTTTGAAAGTTGTTTCATGGCTGTACACATCTACACAAAAAAGTTGCTATCTCAGTGCATGCAATGCTTGGACAATACAAATAGTATACATTTCAAATTTACACCAAAGCGCTTACTACAAACCTAATGGAAACACTTTAGGTTAACTTCCCACATGATTCTGAGATGTCTGAAAGTTGTTTCATACCTGTGCACATAAAGACAAAAAAGTTGATTTCTCAGTGAATAGAATGCTTTGACATAAAAGTAGTTTCCATTTCAATTGTACTCAAAAGTCCTGACTGCAAACCTAATGGAAACACCATAGGTTAACTTTCCACATGATTATGAGAAGTTTGAAAGTTGTTTCATGGCTGTACACATCAACACAAAAAAGTTGTTATCTCAGCGCATGCAATGCTTAGACAATACAAATAGCATACATTTCAATTTTACACCAAAGCACTTACTGCAAACCTAATGGAAACACTTTAGGTTAACTTCCCACATGATTCTGAGATGTCTGAAAGTTGTTTCATACCTGTGCACATAAAGACAAAAAAGTTGATTTCTCAGTGAATAGAATGTTTTGACATAAATGTAGTTTCCATTTCAATTGTACTCAAAAGTCCTGACTGCAAACCTACTGGAAACACCATAGGTTAACTTTCCACATGATTATGAGTAGTTTGAAAGTTGTTTCATGGCTGTACACATCAACACAAAAAAGTTGTTTTCTCAGTGCATGCAATGCTTAGAAAATACAAATAAAATACATTTGAATTTTACACCAAAGCACTTACTGCAAACCTAATGGAAACACTTTAGGTTAACTTCCCACATGATTCTGAGATGTCTGAAAGTTGTTTCATTCCTGTGCACATAAAGACAAAAAAGTTGATTTCTCAGTGAATAGAATGCTTTGACATAAATGTAGTTTCCATTTCAATTGTACTCAAAAGTCCTGACTGCAAACCTAATGGAAACACCCTAGGTTAAGTTTCCACATGATTATAAGTAGTTTGAAAGTTGTTTCTTTGCTGTACACATCAACACAAAAAAATTGTTATCTCAGTGCATGCACTGCTTAGACCTTACAAATAGTTTACAATTCAATTTTACAACAAAGCACTTACGGCTAACCTACTGGAAACACTTTAGGCTAACTTCCCACATGATTCTGAGATGTCTGAAAGTTGTTTCATACCTGTGCACATAAAGACAAAAAAGTTGATTTCTCAGTGAATAGAATGCTTTGACATAAAAGTAGTTTCCATTTCAATTGTACTCAAAAGATCTGACTGCAAACCTAATGGTAACACTTTAGATTAACTTTCCACATGATTATGAGTAGTTTGAAAGTTGTTTCATGGTTGTACACATCTACACAAAAAAGTTGCTATCTCAGTGCATGCAATGCTTAGACTATACAAGTAGTATACATTTCAATTTTACACCAAAGCACTTACTACAAACCTAATGGAAACACTGTAGGTTAACTTCCCACATGATTCTGAGATGTCTGAAAGTTGTTTCATACCTGTGCACATAAAGACAAAAAAGTTGATTTCTCAGTGAACAGAATGCTTTGACATAAATGTAGTTTCCATTTCAATTGTACTCAAAAGTCCTGACTTCAAACCTACTGGAAACACCATAGGTTAACTTTCCACATGATTATGAGAAGTTTGAAAGTTGTTTCATTGCTGTACACATCTACACAAAAAAGTTGTTATCTCAGTGCATGCAATGCTTAGAAAATACAAATAAAATACATTTGAATTTTACACCAAATACTTACTGCAAACCTAATGGAAACACTTTAGGTTAACTTCCCACATGATTCTGAGATGTCTGAAAGTTGTTTCATTCCTGTGCACATAAAGACAAAAAAGTTGATTTCTCAGTGAATAGAATGCTTTGACATAAATGTAGTTTCCATTTCAATTGTACTCAAAAGTCCTGACTGCAAACCTAATGGAAACACTTTAGGTTAACTTTCCACATGATTATGAGAAGTTTGAAAGTTGTTTCATGGCTGTACACATCTACACAAAAAAGTTGCTATCTCAGTGCATGCAATGCTTGGACAATACAAATAGTATACATTTCAAATTTACACCAAAGCGCTTACTACAAACCTAATGGAAACACTTTAGGTTAACTTCCCACATGATTCTGAGATGTCTGAAAGTTGTTTCATACCTATGCACATAAAGACAAAAAAGTTGATTTCTCAGTGAATAGAATGCTTTGACATAAAAGTAGTTTCCATTTCAATTGTACTCAAAAGTCCTGACTGCAAACCTAATGGAAACACCATAGGTTAACTTTCCACATGATTATGAGAAGTTTGAAAGTTGTTTCATGGCTGTACACATCAACACAAAAAAGTTGTTATCTCAGCGCATGCAATGCTTAGACAATACAAATAGCATACATTTCAATTTTACACCAAAGCACTTACTGCAAACCTAATGGAAACACTTTAGGTTAACTTCCCACATGATTCTGAGATGTCTGAAAGTTGTTTCATACCTGTGCACATAAAGACAAAAAAGTTGATTTCTCAGTGAATAGAATGCTTTGACATAAATGTAGTTTCCATTTCAATTCTACTCAAAGGTCCTGACTGCAAACTGAATGGAAACACCTTAGGTTAAGTTTCCACATGATTATAAGTAGTTTGAAAGTTGTTTCTTTGCTGTACACATCAACACAAAAAAATTGTTATCTCAGTGCATGCACTGCTTAGACCTTACAAATAGTTTACAATTCAATTTTACACCAAGGCACTTACGGCTAACCTACTGGAAACACTTTAGGCTAACTTCCCACATGATTCTGCGATGTCTGAAAGTTGTTTCATACCTGTGCACATAAAGACAAAAAAGTTGATTTCTCAGTGAATAGAATGCTTTGACATAAATGTAGTTTCCATTTCAATTGTACTCAAAAGCCCTGACTGCAAACCTACTGGAAACATCATAGGTTAACTTTCCACATGATTATGAGCAGTTTGAAAGTTGTTTCATGGCTGTACACATTAACACAAAAAAGTTGTTATCTCAGTGCATGCAATGCTTAGAAAATACAAATAAAATACATTTGAATTTTACACCAAAGCACTTACTGCAAACCTAATGGAAACACTTTAGGTTAACTTTCCACATGATTATGAGTAGTTTCATGGCTGTACACATCAACACAAAAAAGTTGTTATCTCAGTGCATGCAATGCTTAGACAATGCAAATAGTATACATTTCAATTTTACACCAAAGCACTTACTGCAAACCTAATGGAAACACTTTAGGCTAACTTCCCACATGATTCTGAGATGTCTGAAAGTTGTTTCATACCTGTGCACATAAAGACAAAAAAGTTGATTTCTCAGTGAATAGAATGCTTTGACATAAAAGTAGTTTCCATTTCAATTGTACTCAAAAGATCTGACTGCAAACCTAATGGTAACACTTTAGATTAACTTTCCACATGATTATGAGTAGTTTGAAAGTTGTTTCATGGTTGTACACATCTACACAAAAAAGTTGCTATCTCAGTGCATGCAATGCTTAGACTATACAAGTAGTATACATTTCAATTTTACACCAAAGCACTTACTACAAACCTAATGGAAACACTGTAGGTTAACTTCCCACATGATTCTGAGATGTCTGAAAGTTGTTTCATACCTGTGCACATAAAGACAAAAAAGTTGATTTCTCAGTGAATAGAATGCTTTGACATAAATGTAGTTTCCATTTCAATTGTACTCAAAAGTCCTGACTGCAAACCTAATGGAAACACTTTAGGTTAACTTTCCACATGATTATGAGAAGTTTGAAAGTTGTTTCATGGCTGTACACATCTACACAAAAAAGTTGCTATCTCAGCGCATGCACTGCTTAGACCTTACAAATAGTTTACAATTCAATTTTACACCAAAGCACTTACGGCTAACCTACTGGAAACACTTTAGGCTAACTTCCCACATGATTCTGAGATGTCTGAAAGTTGTTTCATACCTGTGCACATAAAGACAAAAAAGTTGATTTCTCAGTGAATAGAATGCTTTGACATAAATGTAGTTTCCATTTCAATTGTACTCAAAAGTCCTGACTGCAAACCTACTGGAAACACCATAGGTTAACTTTCCACATGATTATGAGCAGTTTGAAAGTTGTTTCATGGCTGTACACATCAACACAAAAAAGTTGTTATCTCAGTGCA